>NW_015506551.1:138270-181167 GCF_001515645.1 Sinocyclocheilus grahami
ATTTAAAAAAAAAAAAAACATTAAAAAAAAAAAAATATATATATATATATATATATTATCAATGATGTGCTCCCTATATATATTTTGTGGAAACTTTGATACATTTATTTTACGATTATTTGATGAATAGAGTGTTTAAAAGAACAGAATTAAAAAAAAAGAAAGAAAGAAATACCTTGATCCATGTAAGTGTTGTATTGTCAAAAAGGTACTCAAATCTTTTCCGGCGTAGCATCGCTTTTTATCTTATAATTTCTTGTGTGTTTGTTCCAAAATAAGGTGCTAGTTTGATCCTCTTGTGGGACACCAGTTGTTTGAAAGTTATCATGGTCTAATTCAGGGCTGCCCAAACTCGGTCCTGGAGGGCCAGTGTCCTGAAAAGTTTAGCTCCAACCCCAATTAAACACACCTGAAGCAGCTAATCAAGCTCTTACTAGGCATACTAGAAATTAAAGGCAGGTGTGTTGAGGCAAGTTGGAGCTAAACTCTGCAGGACACCGGCCCTCCAGGACCGAGTTTGGGTTGTGCCCTTTTGTGCTGCTCCAGATATGTGGCAACATTAATTTTGTTGCTTTGCCCCTCATCCAACGTTAAGCAAAGGACATTGCTATAGTATGTAATTGAATAGCACGCTTCCCATGTGATTAATGTCAGGTGGGATATACAGTACCGCACACTTCAACATCAGTTTCCATCAACTTGTGCTATTTCACACATGCTGTAAGAAATCTATACGTGTATTTGTAATGATGAGTTTCTAAGAGCGGTAGATTAGAATAGCTCATGAGTTGCCGGTGAACATACAGTATAGCTCCATTTCACGGGGATCTCTCTACTATGGGTGTTTTATAGGAGAAAGGTGGCCTGGTCTCTCCATCCAAAGCTTTACTTAATGTAGTTTGGAGGGGTAATTGGATAACACAGGTTAATCCTCTGCAAGCACTTTGCATGAGCAATCCAATTTCATAGCCTCCTGAAAGGAGAGCCATTATTCCTCACCAAAGGGTGATGCTGTAGTCACCCTTGCACAAAAAGGAGCTGGAGATCTTCCACAAATCCTCTCAGCACTTAACCTTGTTACCAGGCAATTTGTATTATTGTCCTATAATAAAAAATTGTGCCCACGCTTCTCTGTGCTATTAGCATCCACGCAAATATAGGCCCCACAGTCTCTGTTTATGTTCATTTGATTTCCAAAACTCCCTGCCAAAGAATGTTAAGAAAATTTAATGTTGGGTAGTGACTGTAACACAGTTCATAGATACAGGAAGGCGGGAACCGGTGAACATTTAAACATAATTTAATAACAAAATAAACACAAAACTGAAAATAGCGCAACAGCCCCTCACGGACGACTGCTGCGCACAAACAGAACCAAAACAACACAAATAGTCCAGGCCTGGTCCTCTCTCGTCTTGCATTGTCGTCACTCCTCCTTTTATCCTTCCGGAGCTCCTCCTTGGGACTCATTATCATTTACTCCACCGGCCTTACTCCAGTAAGACTGGTTCTGACAAACTGTCGTGACCCCAGTTCGGAAGAACACAACAGGAATTGACATGCAAAAAACTGTCTAAGCGAACAGGTTCACCTAGGCTTCCCCGAATTGACTCCAAATCAGCTGGACCACCTGGGGATGGAGTCTCCATTCTCCCGGAAGTGTAAGCTGTCGTGAAAGCGCATCGGCTGCATGATTGAGCTCCCCCAGAACATGAACGGCACACAGCGATTTGAGCCACATCTGACTCCAGAGGAGGAGATGGTGGGTGCATGCTTGTCTTGCAGCAATAGACAAAACCGGCAAAAGCAAACCGAATAAACGGTCTGTATCAAGGTAGAATCGAGATGTGAAAGTATGCGTACTTCATGTCGATTGCTGCAAACCAATCCTTGTGTTGAATGCATGAAATTATGTGCTTCTTCGTCAACATCTTGAATGGAGGGTTACATATGTAACCGTAAGCCTGTGAAGGGATAAATTCAAGACTCACAGATCCATGATAGGTCGTAACCCACCGCTCTTCTTGGGTACGATGAAATAAGAACTGTAAAATCCTGATTTCATCTCGTCTGGAGGGACAGACTCGATTGAATCCTTCACCAAGAGGACTGCAATCTCTACTCGCAGCCCCTCAACCTGGGAGGGCACCTGGTGGACTGAATCGCATAGCCGAGTCGAATCATCTAAATGAGCCAGCGAGATGGATTGGGGAGCGCTAATCAGGCCCCCAAACTCCAAGCAACCAGCACCATAGAGACAATTCCTGATGTACCCACGGTAGGCAGCAGAGGGGAGGAAGAGGGTCCAACCCAGGAAGCGTGGCGTCCCAAAGTAGTTCTTCGTTTCTTTTGTAGATTTATCTTGGAAGCGATCGGCTCTGAAGCAAAAATCTGAATGAAAAAAAATCTAAAATCTGAATGAGTGGATGCACGCTGCCATCTTATATACCCGTAGGTACGGGGAGTGCCTTGGCATGCAAGTTCCACTCGCCAATTGTCATTCTCCGTTTCTTGTAATGCTCATACCCCTAGCGTCATTGTCAACGTAACGTCGAACGTGACTGCCTGATAGGGAATGGCAAGTAATACATTGAATTAAATGTGAAATTTTGAAGTAGAGAAACTGAAAAAGTATTTTCTTGTCAAATGTATTCCAATTATCTTTATTTTATTTACAACTTCAAGAAATATTTTTACAGTGCATTATTTTTGCTATTATAGTAGCAATTATCAATATTTTAAATTAGCTGTTATTATTATACTTTCAGTTTAGCTTAACTTTTAGTAATTTTGTAAGTTTGATTTTGTTAATGTGCTTCTGTCATTTGTATTAGTTTATGCATATGCATGTTTAGCCTTAGTATTTTTTATTTGAGTTTTAGTCATTTTAATGCTTAAAATGAAGTAAAATTGCAGTCAGTAGCAACTTTTTCTACTTTTTCAACATTTCAGCTTAATTTCAGTTACCAGACATGATTTTTAAAGTTTTAGTTTCAATTAACAAAATACAACACTGTCTCCCACATGCTTTGGAAATTCTGATTCAGTAGTGAATCGGTCTGTTTGGAAGGTTCCGGTAAATAAATGTTTCATTTGTTCATACCTGTGCTTTCATCTTATATTTATATAAATAAAGTGACTTTTATTCAAGTTTAATTGGGTGCATTTAGTGTAACTGATCTAAGTTTAATGCAGTCAGCATTAAACCAGATGTATACTGCTTTGTTTAAATTAAATATAATCTGATAGTTAAAATTGAATAACTTACATTTCAGACTAAATATTGTCAGTTGTTTTTGTCTATTTTTGGCTCCGCTGACGTAAATAGCGTCTTGCAAAATCAACTGCTGCACCTTTATGCAATGCACAAATTAAATTCTAGACTGAATCAGTATTTATGAACAAATCAGCTGTGTGAACAATCCAAATTATTCACTTGTAAATATGATCACTTGTCACTGTAATGCACAGACTGACAGTCTATCTGGAATGCACAAACACAGAGCGAGACCTAACAGTTGTAAACTTAAAATAAAAATAGCATTTTAAGCAAAAATAGCAAAAATTTTCCCTGTAAATAGCATTAATATAAATTAATATACTAGTAGTTAGTAATGTAGTTAACTACTTGGGTACCAGGCTGTAGTTTCTAATAGCTTCCCCAGCTTCATTAGAATTACTTGCAGAGCACATTTAGTAAAATATTCTGCTATTACACAGTCTAGCACTGTCAAAGTCGAGTCGCACTCTGTTTTCTCAGTTCAACAGGAAGTTCATGCGGGATTTGTGATCTGTTCACATATTCATGGTTTGAGAAAAATGTGGGCATATATAATTCATGATTTTGTTTGACTGACAGGCAATACTGTCATAGACTATCCCAAAGGTTCTGTCTGCAGTGAGATGTGTGTGTTATGAAGCTATCATCCGAGCAAATTACTTACTGAAATGGCCTAATGTGTAAGGCCTCTAATGTATTGACTATGGCAATTAAGGGCAAGCCTTGTAGCGTTGATGGTGTATTGCTTGGCTTAATAATTATAGCAGTAACAACAACAATATTAAAAGTGACTGATAAAAGCAAAGAGCAATAAGAAAAGAAACAACAGTGTGCTATAGTTTTGATTTCAGGACATTTTAAAGCTCATTCTGCACCCACTATGGCTCTAAGGATGGGACAGACTCCATATAAATCCATGCGAAAACGAGCCAGATTTATTTTCTGACTATTATATAAGCCAACTGAGAGCACCAACTCTCACAGGGCATAAAGGTTTTTTTTTTTTTTTTTTAAAGCCAAAAACATCTCTTCCCATCATTCTGTGATAAGTCTACTAAAGCTACTACTGATTTTATGAGTCACTTCATGCAAGAAATGTTGCAGTCAAGCTTACAGAGAAACCACCATCTGTTTTATGGAACACTGGAAGTTTCATTCACAGACTATTTTTCTGTAAAATTACCTTCACTACAATATTCTTAAAAAAAAAAAAAAAGCCAGTTAAACATGATAAAAGTATGTTATGGCGATTGTAACCATTTCCATTAAGTTAGCTGAACAAAAATTATATTAACTTTTCCATAAAAAGTACCATAAAATGCTGGAATACAGGATACAAGGCAAACTCTAGTACACGCTAAAATTATGTATTATTATTATTATTAATTCATTCATTCATTATTATGTATTTATTTATTTATTTTATTATTTATTTATTTTTGAAATTGTAAACAAAAATATTATTGGAGCAAGTTTTACAAGAAATATTATTTCTGTTTGTCATCTTCAAAATTCAGTGGTGGAGAGTAACGAAGTAGTTTTACTTCGTTACTCGTAAATTTTTCAAGTATCTGTACTTTACTGAAGTAGTTTTATTTTGAGTAACTTTTACTTTTACTTCACTACATTCCAAAGCATAGGATCGTACTTTTACTTCACTTAATTTCATAAAACTTATCGTAACTCCTTATCACGTGCTCCGAGACGCAGAAGCGTTGTCTGATTCATGAACGAACTGATTATTTTCAATGAACCCGTTTAATCGGTTCGCAAATCGCACCAAACGATTAATTCACGAATTGGAATGATCCGATTGCAGCTGTTCTCGAGTCGACAACTCACTGATTCAAATGAACCGTTTAGTGCGAGTCTCCAGTGAACTGAATTCACAAGTAAGAACCGGGAGATCTTATGAGCGCGTCTGATGCTGTTAAAAATAAGTTAGGTAATGTCGAATTTTAGGATTAATTATTGTAACTGAAAATCATATTTAGGTCAAAGCTGTCAGTTGTTTGTGAACTAAATCTGCTGTAAAGGGTGATCTGTTTAAGCCCACTGAAATGCTTGAATGCAGACACATTAACATCAGAGTCTCTATATTTTAGGTAAAAAAACATTAAAATAACACAGATTAAATAAAATACCTCATGCACGTTCATCTTCCCCGCTGCTGTAACTAAATGCTATGTATTTAGCCCTGTGTGACGTCTGTTTTTATATTGTTGGTCAGCACACATAGCCTAAGTTACTATGTATCTGGATCAACTAGCCGAGTAGACACATATGAATGTTTATTCATAACCATGCTAAAAATAAGTCAATGTTAGCTGATGCTAACTGTCTAGCTAACGAGCTTGCTGGTGCTAAATTGAGGTAATTTTTTATAAATAAAGTCCAAATATTTTTATTCAACCACCTAGATAGATTGCATCTGAGGGAAAAAGAAAGAATGTGATGTTCAGAACATGGTAACTACAGTAATTATCAAAGTGGGAAGTGATGCCCTCTGGGGGCATTTGGCCAGGGGTGTTTTTACACCACAGACAAGGTTTGAGAAGAAAAAAATCATTATGAAAATCTAACTATATTTTCCTTATTATATTCATTATTTCCTTATTGGTTATTTTGCGAAAATCCCAGGTATTTTGAGCAGTAGGATTATAAAAAAATATATGGCAATATAAAATTAAATGATAAAAGTAGCCTATATAAAACTTCACAATAAACATTCATCTATTGGTACTTTTTACTTAAGTACATAAAAAATAAAGTACTTTTGTACTTTCACTCGAGAAAAATTGAAAACTGAGTACTTTTACTGGAGTAATATTTTATTATACGTATCTGTACTTTTACTCAAGTACTTGATTTGTGTACTTCGTCCACCACTGTCAAAATTCAGTTTTTCATGTTTAATGCAGCGTATTACTTGACATTTCTTTGTAATTGTTTGTGAAATTTACTAGCAATTAATGAGTGAAAATTGTGTTTACACAAACATTTTTATTGAGTAACATCAATTATTACTGTCCTTTATTTTTTTATCTGTTTGTAATTTACTTTTTTAGTCACTTTTGATCAATTGATGCATCCTTGCATATGAGTATTAACTTTTGAATGGTATTGAAATATGAATTTACACCAATATTAATCATTTTTTTAAGCCCACATAAAGTGTAAGTAGTTCCTGTATGAGCTTAATGAAAGTAGTAATATAATAAGTCACAATATATTATGATAGGCTTGTTCTTTGGCATGTTGTCTGTCCTCCTGTGATGCTCCGCTGTGAAGGTCTCATTATGGACTTGTTGAAATTATGATGTCTTTTTGGGTCTAGCCTTATATTCAGCAGGCAGCAAATTATTTGAGTGACTAGTGTGTCTAATGCCCATCAACTGTCAGGAAGGCCAAGCCATAACGGAGAGGCTCTGTAACAAGCAAGATTTCTTATATACTCAGCATTGATAAGATGCCTGCATCCTTTAATTGGAGTAGGCGTAGAGTGGAATGTCAAGGGATCTCTTATATTGCAGTTGCAGTCCTGTCAACAGCAGAACTTCATGATCTGGACAGGCATTTTTTAAAAGCCCACATGATGATAACTAAATGATTAAAATAAGTAAATAAATAAATAAATGTTGATTGTATTTAAGCAGACAAGTCAGAATTAATGATCTCAGACGTTTAAAGAACAAGTAGAAGTGCCAAAAAGTGTTTTTTTTTTCTTTCTTTTTTCACTCTGACTGTATAAAATAATAATAATAAAAATAAAAACAAAAAATACATATTATAATATGTTTTTTCTACATTTCCCTTTTGTTTTGCTTATGACTACAATGGGTGACTATAGAAAAAAAAAACACCATTGTAGTAGTGTCCTGACACTTTATAGTTTGATGACCAATTCCCACTATTAAATAACTATCATCTATGACTTTTGCTTCAACTCCTAATTTGTTGCTTATTAATAGTTAGTTGTTAAGTTTAGGATTAAGGCATCTAAAATATTGTCATGCAGAATAAGGCATCAATAAATGCTTTATAAGTACTCTTGCCATTTATTTGTTTGTTTATTTATTTTACACAATATGGGCAAGTGTTGTACTACATTTATGGGGTTGTGGTACTGTATCTTAGCTGTTAAAGATCTGAGATTTTATTACTCAAAGGTTGGGGTCAAAATCACAAAGTGTGTGTGTGTGTGGGGGGGGGGGTTGTGTTGTGAGTGAAGAACTGGAGAATTACTGAGATCCTCTGTCATGTCACTATTGTGCCCTTGAACAATCCATTTAGCCTCAGGGTATACCAGGGGAGAGATCCTCTAATGGATTGTAAGTTGAAAAATAATAGAGACAGCTAAATTGATGAATAGCTAATAGCTAACTAAATTACCCAATGTTTGGTTAAAATCGGTTAAGAATCGTTAAAGCTGCCTATAAGCTAGCAAGTTGTTAAATATAATGGACATGGTCTTACAGCGACTCACACAGTGCACAAAGATATTGGTTTGGCAAAAAAAAAAAAATGTGTAAATTTGATAGTGCCCACAAAACAGGTCAAATTTTGAGGGTCTCCCTTGATGAATATACATTTTGGTGCATTCCTCCATTGGAGTGCACAAACAGGGCAGTGTCAATGCAAATCAAAGAAGCTCTTAATTTGTTCACCAGCTGCTGTCGTCATGTGTAGACTCTGAGAATGCATGACATGCATTACATTTACATTTACATTTAGTCATTTAGCAGACGCTTTTATCCAAAGCGACTTACAATTGGGGGATACATAAAGCGATTCTTCTTAAGAGAGGCAAACAGACACAAGAAGTGGTTGTAATACCAAGTTCTTAGACATTGTTCAAATAAGTACAAGCTAGAAAGAGAAGGAATAAATAATTTTTTTTTTTTTTATGATGAAGTCAAGTAGCTTCGAAAGAGATGAGTTTTCAGCTGTCGCTTGAAAATGTTTCAAGCATTAATATGAAGTCATTTCTCATGAGCTTTTAGTAAGCAACTGTTTGATTCAAAATTATATTTAGTGCAAAAATAATAACTGAATTTAATATCTTGTGTCACTCATGTCAACTTAACATAAACAGCACATAACAGTAATAAAACATATTACTGACAGTTTATGTTCTCTTATTTCAAGCTTTTGAAAGTGAGTGAATTTGTTAGATATCACATTAGTTTGAATATTGATAAATCAAGGCCAAAACGTTTTTAAAATATCCTGTTTGAAGAGACAGACATATTATTAGCACTCTTTTTAATGAATACATTTGCAATTTGCAAAACTGGACTAAAGCAAGCTTAATCTTCTTGTAGCTCAAACAGAAGCGCATGGTGCTTTTAACGCCAAGGTCATGAGTTTGATTCCCAGGAAAAGCAAAAACTGACAGAATGTGTAAATCAAATGGAATATAGGTCACTTTCATCTGCCATAAAAACATCTGCCAAATGCATACATGTAAATTTAAGTAACTCATAACTTCTTGATTGAAATCAAACTGAATTCTTCTAATTATTTTTTTACTTCAAATGCTCCAAAACCAGGTGAGATAAGTGAGCATTTTCTGTTTACAGAGAATTTGTTGACTGATGGAGCAAAAATACTGTTGTGTGTTTAATGATCTGAATCATGGCAGCTGTAAATAAACATTAATGTGTTAAAGAGACACACATCATATATTTTGTGTGGTCATAATCTATTTTTCAAGACATTTGGAAGACGTCACTTCCTGTTTGTTGCTGCCGTGTGGTTTGAGTTTGAGCTCCGTCAAGTTAATTCTTTGTCGTCTAATTTTTATCTTAAAATCAATTTTATACACCATCCTTTTTCAGTTTTATAACGTGTGAATATATCCCCTATCGTATTCTACAACAAAAACAATCAGAGCGCTTTGTTAGCATGTCAGATGTTTATTTATGTATTCCTTCCTTCATTCATTCATTCATTTCTAATAATTTAAAATATCAAAACATTATTAATGCATTTGTAACTGCAGGTTAAATGCATTCATGTGTGAATGCATCTAAATGCCACCTCTGTCACGGGGCTGACAAGACGTGAGACGTGCGGATCCATGTGCAAGCTTTTATTTAGGAGAAGACAGAGACGTGGTCATACAACAGGCATGGGTCAGATAAAGGCAGACAGGTACATGGCGGGCAAAACACAAGAATAGTCCTAGGGCTAGCGTAGGTCGACGATCGGCAGACAGAACCACAGGGGCGAGACTAGAGGGATAAATCCAGGGAGACAGGCAAAGATCAGAACCGAGGAAACTGACAAGGCACGGCAAACCAAGGAAACAAAACTAACAGGCTAAGTAGTGTAGCTATCAAACTGATAAGTGCTCAACAATACTCGGCAGTGCAATGGGATCAGAGTGAGAGTTAAAAAGGGGATGTGTGAGTGATAACAGCTGTGTGCAATCAGTGCTGTGCAATCAACAGTGTGTGTGTCGTTAGTGCAGTGGATGATGGGATATGTAGTCAGGGGTGATATGCAACAGTGTGTAGTGCAAGAGTCAATGAAATGGGAAGGGTGACCTCTGATGGCTAGCAGACGGAAGTTCATGGACCGGATATGTGACAACCTCAGATGCAGATTATGTGCCACCTCTGCATTGCAAACACTAATTTTGTTGATACTGACTGATTTGTCTTGATGGATTGGTAACAGCCCTATAATGTCTTACTGTTTGAGTTTATTGATTCAATTTAAGAATTTGACACAAAAAACATTATGCATACATTTAATTAGGTTAGGAAAAAATTGCCTTTTAAAGGTAAAAATGCCCATTCAAGGTAAAAATCCATTTAAACTTATTGTAAAAGTTACTGATGCAAACTAACCACCTCACAGAATATGAGGAATATCAAAAGCTTTGGGAGTCAGCTGTCCACGGCAGACCTGAACCTGCCAAAGTACCAGCACAATAACACACTATTATTGTATTATCAACACAATTCCAGAAAATATCGAGATATATATTTTTTTGTCATTCACCAAGCAGTTAGTGGGTGCAACTGACCCAAAATTATAAATCACAGCTGAACAGGGAATTAGCAAATTTCCCATCCCCAACCAGTGGATAATTCCCAGCATTGTATTAAATTATTGTATGTACAGTAAGTAAAACAGTCCGAAATGATAATCGCACTTCTGCTTTAACTTAAATTTATACTAATCAACAAGGACTGATATTTTTGTTGCTTTTAATACCGTTTTTGGATTTATTTCTGTGGATGATTTCATGAAGTTTCAGCCTGTAAGTGCAAATGAATTTGCTGAGGCTTTAAGGAAAGTTTAAGGTTTCTTTGTTCCAAACCGATATTATGTAATACTCAAATACCACATTTCACAGTAGCACAATCACTAAGGAGTGAGTTGGAAAAGCAATTTGTCAGCTGATTCATCCCTTGTGGCTTATGTTTTAGAGCTGTTGATGTACATTGCCCATTTGTCAAACTGCCAAATCTGAACAGCTGGAGCTGAAGTGGACCAACACTGACTAGAACACTTGGCCACCCTGAGCGGCTAAAAATGACTGACTTTCTTTGATATCATACACAACTTCCCTCATCAGCATCATCATTTACTTGCAAATCTGACTGATGAATGATCCTTGCAATAAAGATAATTTTTTTATAAATATAATAGTTTAGTACAAATATGCAAGACTGTTAGACTTGACATAAGACATAACATGCAACAGTCCCTGTTCAATCTTGGTTAGTAAGTATACAGTCAATCACTAAACAATACTTTAAACCTCAACCTTTGAGAAAAAACGAAACTCCATGCCTTGCTTTAACAGCATGCCGTTCAGATTGTTATTGCCAACCCAATTTCATCATCATTTGTTTTACAGTGAGCTATAATGTTTTGATCCGATTACAATATATCAGTATGAAGTCATCTAACCAGATGTTTGAAATCAGTCCTGCAGTTGCTTAGTAAGTCAAGCACATCTGATTAGTGAAAAGAGCGTGTTCTTCAGTCATTTTAAATGATTGTCTCACACACATCCACAGGTGTTGCATTACCCATTTATTTGAACTGCAGTTGACTAAAGCTCTCCAGTTTTTCTGTTGATTTTGCTGATTGAATGCTTGTTTAAATTGGCTGTGTTTCCCTTGTGAGCATGAAACACCTGCTCGTGATCCATCACAGGAGATCAGTGTGTGCTGTTATACCTCTCAAACAGACATTCTTGAATGGAGGCATGTGGATTACTTTTAAATTATTGTGATGCTTTTATCAGCTGTTTGAACTCATTCTGACGACAACCATTCACTGCAAAGGATCCTTTGGTGAGCAAGTGATGTAATGCTAAATTTCTCCAAATCCTTTTTCAATGAAGAAACAAACTTATATGCATCTTGGATGACCTGAGGGTTGAGTGCATTTTTTTGGAAATGTTATTTTTTAAGCGAGCTATTTCTTTAAATCAGGGGTAGGCAAACTTAGCCCTTCCAGGCCACTTTCCTTCAGAGTTTAGCTCCAACCCTAATCAAACACACCTGAACCAGCTAATCATTGTCTTCAAGACTACTAGAAGGCTACAGGTAGGGGAGTCATATCAGGGTTGGATCAAATCTCTGCAGGAAAGTGGCCTGGAAGGGCCAAGTTTGCCCATCACTGCTTTAAATCATCCTCATATTCGTCTTTCAATTCATGCTTTATCCATGCAATCAAAGTCAGTGGGTCCAAAAGAAAATTAGACCCCATTGACTTTCATTGTATGGACAAAAACATTTTTCAACATAGCGTTTTCTTTTGTTTTGTGTGTGAATAAATGCTTTTTGGGTGAACTACGCCTTCTAATAATATCATAATTTTATCTTCAAAGTCTTAACTAGTCTGACCTTTTTCTAACTGTGCATTAGATTACCTAGAGGAATTTCAATTAAAACTATTATGAAGCAGCAGAATTAAAAGACCGATAATAATGAACAATTCAACTCTAAATCAACAAAACAAATATTGTTTTCTATCTTTTGTTTTAAGTTACATTATATAATATGCTGCCATATTTCATATTTTTCTCCATTATCCACATTATGTGAATGTATAGAATTATTAAAATTCATGTTCGGTTGTAAACTATTTAGAGAGCCCTTCAACGGTTACACAGGTAGCAGTGTCCCATATAATGTTGTTACAATACATCTAGTTCTTGCTTTAGAGTCCTAAAGATTTTTTGAAAACTTCACTGATCATACAGTAATATAAAGTGGGTCCATTGGGTATCTCTAGAGTAAAAATTATTGCAGTAATGAGAGCAAAATGTTGTTCTTAAAAGTATCTGTTGTAAAACAACTGTGGATAAATAAATCAATGGATGTATAAAGATGTACAACCACCAAATAAGACCTAACAAGACCTGAAGATTTCAAGACAGACTGAAGACATCTGTGCTCCCCTGTGGATTTGAATGCGTGTTGTTAGGCCTTTTATTTATAGTGTGTAGTCCCTTTGACTACTAGAAGGCTACAGGTAGGGGAGTCATATCAGGGTTGGATCAAATCTCTGCAGGAAAGTGGCCTGGAAGGGCCAAGTTTGCCCATCACTGCTTTAAATCATCCTCATATTCGTCTTTCAATTCATGCTTTATCCATGCAATCAAAGTCAGTGGGTCCAAAAGAAAATTAGACCCCATTGACTTTCATTGTATGGACAAAAACATTTTTCAACATAGCGTTTTCTTTTGTTTTGTGTGTGAATAAATGCTTTTTGGGTGAACTACGCCTTCTAATAATATCATAATTTTATCTTCAAAGTCTTAACTAGTCTGACCTTTTTCTAACTGTGCATTAGGTTACCTAGAGGAATTTCAATTAAAACTATTATGAAGCAGCAGAATTAAAAGACCGATAATAATGAACAATTCAACTCTAAATCAACAAAACAAATATTGTTTTCTATCTTTGTTTTAAGTTACATTATATAATATGCTGCCATATTTCATATTTTTCTCCATTATCCACATTATGTGAATGTATAGAATTATTAAAATTCATGTTCGGTTGTAAACTATTTAGAGAGCCCTTCAATGGTTACACAGGTAGCAGTGTCCCATATAATGTTGTTACAATACATCTAGTTCTTGCTTTAGAGTCCTAAAGATTTTTTGAAAACTTCACTGATCATACAGTAATATAAAGTGGGTCCATTGGGTATCTCTAGAGTAAAAATTATTGCAGTAATGAGAGCAAAATGTTGTTCTTAAAAGTATCTGTTGTAAAACAACTGTGGATAAATAAATCAATGGATGTATAAAGATGTACAACCACCAAATAAGACCTAACAAGACCTGAAGATTTCAAGACAGACTGAAGACATCTGTGCTCCCCTGTGGATTTGAATGCGTGTTGTTAGGCCTTTTATTTATAGTGTGTAGTCCCTTTGGGGCTTGTAAGCGTGCAATGCTGTGTTTGTGTGTACCTGCAGCAAAATAACTCACTGTCAGAGTGTGTTACTCACAGTCCACATCGACTTAATTAATATGAGCACTGTTTTTCATTTGCCTTCGAAATGAAAGGAAGAAACTTTTTTTGCCTGCACAGTTTACTCAAAGGAGACAGTTCAAGGAGGACGAATGTAACGTGAATTGTGAAGAAACATTTGAGGATAGAACGTTTTTTTTGTTGTTGTTCACTGCAGGCACACTTTCCTTTTCTATACATTCTATAAATCTTTTAAATAATTTCAATTTCAAGTTAACCTATGTAAGGAAATATCTTGGTTCTGACCAGAAACTTAATTTTCTAGTTTATTCCCTAGTGCATTTTGGGGTGTTTTTGAAAAGTAACAATTAAATATTAAAGCTAACACTTAAAAAAAGGTCCCGTTAGTTAACGATCTTGTTTACAGTATTTATCAATTTTTTCATGTAAGTTCATAAAAATCAAACTTTTCATTGTTAGCGCAGGTTCACTAAATAATATTAGCAGATATTTGCATTAGTACATGTTGAAATAAACTAAGATTAATAAATGCTTTAGAATTTTTTTTTTTCATTGTTGGTTCCTGTTAACTAATGATAAGTAATGGAACCATATTGTAGAGCATTAGTATATTAAAATTGCAAGTAAAGCACTTGTGTGAGCTGATGTGCATTTTGAATTATCCCCAATGTATATTACATAAATATTCTTGCCACAGAAGTCAAATATTAATAATAACAATAACAATAACTATTATTATTATTATTATTTAGATATGATGCATTTTACATGGCAGAACATGCCTTTCTTCTGTGGAACAGAAAAATAATGAATACAAAAATAATAATAATAAATCCTTTTCATTTTGTGTGTGAATAAATGTCAGAATTTTCATTTTTGTGTGAACTGTGTCTTCTAATAATGTATTTTTAAATTGTATCCTTTTTTTTCTGACCTTTTTTAAACTGTGTACTTTAGGTCACCTAAATTAATTTATTTTATAATTATGCGATTCCTTCTGTTTCAAGAGCCCACTCCTGATGTGCTGCAGTTCGAGTCAGGCACAGCTTATTGGAACTTTTGGTGCATAAGGACTCAAGATCCAACATCAGAACAGATTTCATGCATATTCTTGCCCAATTAATATCAATCAAAGCTGCACTCTTTTTCATTCCTGGTGAAAACTCAGGGTGGGTATCAATTAGTGTACTGTTAATTATCTCCTTCGCTTTTGATCTTTACTATGGCTGCTCTGTCAGACACTCATTTATTCAGGGATGGGGCCTTCAGAGATTGTGCAGATTGAAGCACATTAAAAATGGCTTCAGAAGTGTGCAGATCCTTAGGAGAGCATGCATGCATACTGATGCAGCTATGATTCCGCTGTTGTAGTGGCTATACTCATTCATTAGCATCATATTACCATTCAGTTTTGCTTTATTAGCTATAGTGTGGATGTTAATGGTTGTAATGCTCTGTAAGATGTTAGAAGGTGTGGCAGATTCCTCAAAATGTGATTATTTTCAATAAAACATTAAGATATTTTCTTAAATGGATTGTTCAACAGAAAATGCAAATTGCGCTCATCCTCATAAGGTTTAATGTTTTTTCTTTTTTTCAAAATACATACTCTTAATACATTCTCTTGTCAAAATACATTCTCTTAACCCAGTTAATTGTTCATTGACAACTAGAAGTATTTTCTGAAGGATCATGTGACACTGAAGACTAGAGTAATAATGATAAAAACTCAGCTTTGCCATTACAAGAATAACTGCATTTTAAGATATATTCAAATAGAAAATTGTAAATAATAAATAAATTGAAATAAGTATTTTTCTTCCCCCAAAATGTAGCCTATCACACACTATCAAAACATTTAGTGGTCTGTTCAGATCTGTCAATCTCTTTCCAGCTCAACCAATAGCGAGAGTCATGGGTGTGGCTGCCGGGCTGAACCAGAGGATGTTTAGCTGGTGTGGGTTCAAGACTGATGCATTACATGGGAAACACATTCAGGTTCGGTTAAAGAAGTTAAATTCAAAATTTGAATATTTGTGTTTCAATCGAGACACCAAACTTGTGGAGTTTGTTCTTTACAGGTAGCCTAAGCTTTTTTTCCACACGTTAGCTTTTTACTATCAAGCCTAAGATTATAAGTGTAAGAGAGTATAAGATTATAAGTATAAGAATAAGGGTGTGATGAGTGTATGGGGCGTTTGCTGAGGTGTTTGAAAAAAGAAAATATGTATTTTTGTAATTCAGCTAGGTGACACTAGTAGTGCAGAAATGTATCGGTTACATATGTAACCCTCGTTCCCTGAAATAGGGAACGGAGACGTCATGACGAATTGGGATCTCACTTCAAGAGACCAATCTACTTAGAGTGTAACTAAACAAGCCAATGCACATTGGCATGCAATTATTGTATCCAGCTGCCGCTGATCACAGCATGAGCATAAACAGGCAGCCGGTGTAATGCATACCTGGTTTTTGCTGAGGAGCCGAGCCGGTGACCCGGCCGCTCAGCGATGGTACAGCAGCCGTGGCGATGGGACGTGACGTCTCCGTTCCCTCCTTCAGGGAATGAGGGTTACATACGTAACCGAGACATTCCCTTTCAGTCGGTCACTACAAGTCACGTCGTGACTAACGAATTGGGAATCCCTACCAAAGTGCCATGGATGCTGCCCCTACCAGTGCCCTGTGCGAGCCACCTGCGCCCCTTTTTGGTGTAGGCCGGGGCTCGCAACAAGAAGACCATTCACCGTTGTCGTAGCACTACCCACTCAGTGAGATTGGATAACACTGGGAAAACGTACCCGTTCCACTTGGAACAGGGACACTGCGGAAGCCCCATCCTTCCCGAAGGAGGTTTCGGAAGCAAATACACATATGAACATAACCCTCATGGAATGGCAGAAGTCTGCCGGGAAAACACGGGCTCTGAGGCTATACCTTGGACTTACACATATGGGATCCGCTTAGGTCTCTACATATGGAATCCAGCTTTCTTCGGTTCTCAAGGATTCAGCGAGAGAGGGCCAGGCGCCAGACGTTCCGCCATGTCTGGCTGCCAAGGGCACGGAGGAGCTCGACAGGGCCTACAGTACGGACACTCTGGAGCAGTTTTAGCAAGCCAACACTAACCGGGGCCTCTCAGTGCCTCTACCCGTTTGAGGTGAGAACACAGGAGGATACCGGCTCCACACGGAGGCTATTGAATCTAGTGAACGTGTTGGGGGTCGCCCAGCCGGCAGCTCTACAAATATCTGTTAGCGAGGTGCCACGAGCCAGTGCCCAGGAGGAAGCAACACTCCTCGTAGAGTGATCTCGCAACCTGAGCGGGCAGGGCACACCTTGTGCCTGACAAGCCAGTGCGATGGCATCCACAATCAAGTGGGCCATTCTCTGCTTAGAGACAGCCTTCCCCTTCTGCCGGCCTCCGTAACAGACAAAGAGCTGGTCTGAGGTCCTAAAGCTTTGTGTCCGGTCTACGTAGCATCTCAAGGCTCGGACGGGACAGAGCAAAGCTAGGGCTGGGTCTGCCTCCTTGCCGCGCTTGCAGGCTCAGCACCTGATCCCTGAAGGGAGTAGTGGGAACCTTGGGCACATAGCCGGGCCGGGGTCTTAGGATTACCTGGGAGTCAGCTGGCCCAAACTCTAGGCACGAATCGCCGACCGAAAATGCGTGCAGGTCCCCTACCCTCTTGATGGAGGCCAGTGTAAACAGAAGCAGAGTTTTCAATGAAAGAAACTTTAGCTCGATTGACTGCAAAGGCTCAAATGGGCCCTGCTGTAGTGTTTTAAGCACTAGAGACAGGTCCCAAGAGGGTATGGAGGGGGGCCGGGGATGATTTAAACTTATCGCCCCCCTAAGGAACCTGATGACCAGGTCATGCTTACCTACCGACTTCCCTTCCATGGGGACATGGTTAGCAGCAATCGCAGTGACATAAATTCTGGAGGGAGGGAGACAGCCTTCGATCCAGCCCTTGCTGCAAAAAGAAAAGCACGACCCTGATCGGGCATCTCCAGGGATCTTCTTGGTGAGAAGAACACCACTCGACGAACAGGCTCCACTTCAAGGCGCAAGCGTGTCTCGTAGACAGTGCTCTCGCCGAAGTGATGGTGTCAACTACCTCTCGGGGTAGGTCACCTAGAACCTCCGCGTCCCGTCCAGGGACCAGACATAAAGTTTCCAGAGGTCTGGGTGCGGGTGTCACAGGGTGCCCCATCTCTGAGTCAGTAGAACCTTCCTCAGAGGAATCTGCCAGGGAGGGGCATTCTCGAGGAGCATTAGTTCGGGGAACCAGGTCCGAGTGGGCCAATACAGCGCCACAAACAGGACCTGCTCCTCGTCCTCCCTGACCTTGCACAGCATCTGTGCGAGAAGGCTCGCTGGGAAAAACGCATACTTGCGCAGGCATCGCAGCCAGCTGTGTGCCAGTGCGTCAGTGCCGAGTGTTCCCTTGGTCAGGGAGTTGAAAAACTGGCAGTGAGAGGTTTCTAGATAGGCAAACAGGTCTACCTGAGTGGCTCCGAAACGTCCCCAAATCAGCTGGACCGTCCGGGGATGGAGTCGCCACTCTACCGGGAGCGTAGCTCGAGACAGCTCGTCGGCCGTACTTTTGAGCAGGCCCGGAATGTGAATGTCACGAAGTGACCTCAGAACCTTCCGACTCCAAAGGAGGAGGTGGCAGATGAGTTGCGACATGCGATGGGAGCACAGACCACCTTGTCGGTTGATGTACACAATGGTCGCTGTGTTGTCTGTTCGAACCAGCACGTGCTAGCCCCATAAGCGCCCTTTGAGACGGTTCAAGGCAAGGCACACTGCTAACAACTCTAGGCAATTTATATGCCAATGCAGATGGGGGCCCGTCCAAACCCCCGAGACTGCGTGCCCATTGTACGTGGCCCCCCAGCCGGTGGTGGAGGCATCCGTGTAAACCACAGCATGCCTGGAGACCTGTTCTAGGGGCACTCCTGCCCAAAGGAATGTAAGATCTGACCATGGGGTGAAGGTTTGGCGACAGGCCGCTGCAGCTGCCATAAGTCCCAGGAGCCTCTGAAATAGTTTCAGTGGGACCACTGTCCTGCTCTTGAACGAATTCAAGCAGGTCAGCACCGACCGCGCACGTTCCTCTGTGAGGCGTGCTGTCTGTTCGACCGAATCCAACTCCATACCGAAAAAAGAGATCCTCTGCGTCGGGGAGAGTCTGCTCTTTTCCCAGTTGACCCAAAGACCCAACAGGCTGAGGCGCCGGAGCACCAGGTCCCTGTGCTCGCACAACTGATCTCAAGACTGTGCTATTATAAGCCAATCGTCGAGATAGTTGACGATGCAAACTTGCTGCTCTCTGAGGGGAACAAGAGCCCCCTCCGCGACTTTCGTGAAGACATGGGGAGACAGGTACAGTCCGAAGGGCAGGACCTTGTCCTGGTATATGCCCGTCCTTCGAACACAAACCGCAGAAATGGTCTGTGGCACGGAAGGATCGACACATGAAAGTACGCGTCTTTCAGGTCGATCGCTGCAAACCAGTCTCGGGGACGGACACACCCGAAGATGCGTTTCTGAATCAACATCTTGAACGGTAACCGGTGAAGGGCCCGGTTCAAGACACGCAGGTAAAAGACTGGTCATAACCCACCGCCTTTCTTTGGTACAATGAAGTAAGGGCTGTAAAACCTTGTCCTCATATCCGCTGAAGGGACCGGCTATATCGCATCCTTCGCCAGAAGCACTGCGATCTCTGAACGCAAGACAGGAGCATTGGCCGCCTTCACTGTTGTGAAGCGAATGCCGCTGAACTTGGGGGGACGCCGGGCAAACTGAATTGCATAGCCAAGGCTGATGGTCCGCAGAAGCCAGCGAGACGGGCTGGGTAGTGCTAGCCAGGCACTCAGATTCCGTGCAAGCGGTACCAATGGAACCACCGCCGTACAGTAACGGACGGGTGGGGCCCGAAGTAGTCCACTCCTGGCTGCCGCCAGGACAAACACTAGATCGTGGCAGAGCCAACGGAGCTCCGCCCCCCTGGAGGAAACGGCGCATTGCCCGCAGCTCCGAGATGGTCATCTTCCTGCAATGGGAACATGACTAATCCGCGAACGCCACCTCAGCGTGTTTAATGCCCAGACACGTGAGGCAGCGATCGTGACCATCACCCGGCGCCAGGTAACAACCGCATCCAGAAACGCACGGGTGAAACGGCATCTTTAAAAAGACGCACCCGCTTATTGTACTCTTTTAGAAAAATTGCTCTTTCAGGGAAATACTCTTTTAGTGCTGAGGCGCACAGGGGAAATGGCCGTTTGCAACACAACAGGGGGTAGTGCAGCTTGAAGTGCACAACCCATTCGACACAGGAACAACCACCGCTGAAGCGCCGTCCGCCAACACCAGAAGCTTCCAAGAGCACGTTGAACTCGTAGCTCACTGAAGACACTTGGATGGAGCAGAACGATGTTGTCGCTCTGCTCCGAAGCGAAAAGCTGGTAAGCATTGCACCGGCTACCTTTTTATGCTCACGCTGGGATCCGCGGCAGCTGGATGCAATAATTGCATGCCAATGTGCATTGGCTAGTTTAGTTACACTCAAAGTAGATTGGTCTCTTGAATCGAGAAACCATACAAATTCAGTATGTTCCACAGAAGAATTTTTGCATGAACTATCGCTGTAAGGACAGCCTAAGCTACATATGCATTTAGCAAACATGTTTAGCCTAAGCCACTTATAGTGTATTCAAGGATCATATTTTTCATCAGTATTCGCAGAATCACACACAACCTTGGCAATAATCAGTTGAGCCAGAGGAATGTGCTATAAGAACAAATTAAGTTAACGAAACATCTCTGCAAACATGCCAAGTTAAGTAAATTACGTCTCCAAGGTCTTTGAAACACAGATTTCTTGGTTTGCTTGCATCACGGGAATATCAGAACATTTCCTGCCTCTGTGATTGGTGTTTTGTTAGAAACTGCAAGAGAGAGAAATATGATGAATTCCACTGGTAAATTGCTCATTCAAAACGAAAGGATAGGTCAAAAAGCCTATACAATAGGCATCATACTTTCAAATAAAATTACTGAGCCTCGCTGAAGAGCACTTATCAGGGCAGCATCTATTTTTCATGCTCACATGGTTACATCATGTTCCCACTTCCAAACAAATGCAGATGTCAGACTGATTAGTTAAATATCTATTAGGTTTGATCTTTTTTCCCTGCCACACACAGATAAATTCATAGGTCTATATATAAATTAAAAGTTAAACAATAAGTTGGCAATTTCATATTCATGCATTGTTTTTGATGCTGCACTGTCATAAACTATTTTTTATTTATTTATTTTAATTAAACAGATGGTTTTAACAAAGAATGTAATGAGTACATAATCATTGCCACACATATCTGCTATTTTTTTCTGTGATCAGGAAGTGGAACAATTTACAATTTGATTGCTTGTCAGAAGAAATTATATCTCTCAGGTAAGTTAGTCATTGGAATTGTGCCAGTCTTTTAATTAAAGTCAATTAATCATGTCAATTAATCAAGCTGTTTAGGTTAACTTTCTGTTTTGTTATGCATGGGGGTCAAATACAATAAAATACCAAGCACGTGTTTGTATTGTAGTACGGTTTGATTCATTTTGTATAAAGAAAAAAAAAAAACTAAGACAAAGGACAAATGCTGCTCATTTGCACCGCTTTGATTCCACTGGTATAAAATATGCCTTGTTTTCGGAAGTATATTCCACATATCAATAGATGTCATTACTAATGCACAGCTGAAATAAGCAGACTCACCAGTCTCTACTGGGACGTATCTAATTAAGTGTTCAGAATCAGCATCATGGTTCTGTGAGCTTTTATGCTTCTGTCACCTTCCATTCAGTTAATTGGATTGGACATATCCCAAGAACAACCTGCAATCATAGTTTCCCTGCAAAAATAGGTCATTCTGAGTTCATGGGATGTGGAATGATTCTAATTATTAGGGTACGAATGGACGCAGAATACTTAATGGGCCCTGCTCTCCATAACACAAGTGAACACAACATGCAGTTTTTAAATGAAGGTTTTTATTATTTAGGGAAAACAAAATCCAAAAGTACATGGCCCTGTGTGAAAAAGTGTTTGCCCCCTAAACCTAATAACTGGTTGGGCCACCCTCAGCAGCAACAACTGCAATCAAGCGTTTGTGATAACTTTCAATGAGTCTGTTACAGCGCTGTGGAGGAATTTTGGTCCACTCATCTATGCAGAATTCTTGTAAGTCAGCCACATTGGAGGGTTTTCGAGCATGAACCGCCTTTTTAAGGTTATGCCACAGCATCTCAATAGGATTCAGGTCAGTACATTGACTAGGCCACTCCAAAGTCTTCATTTTGTTTTTCTTCAGCCATTCAGAGGTGGACTTGCTGGTGTGTTTTGGATCATTGTCCTGCTGCAGAACCCAAGTCCGCGTCAGCTTGAGGTCACGAACAGATGGCCGGACATTCTCCTTCAGGATTTTTTGGTAAACAGCATAATTCATGGTTACATTTATTCACAGCAAGTCTTCCAGGTCCTGAAGCAGCAAAATAGCCCCAGACCATCACACTACCACCACCATATTTTTCTGTTCGTATGATGTTCTTTTTCTGAAATGCAGTGTTACTTTTACGCCAGACGTAATGGGACACATACAGAGTATTTTCCCAAAAGTCTTTGGGATCATCAAGATGTTTTATAGCAAAACTGAGACGAGCCTTTATGTTTTTTTTGCTCAGCAGCGGTTTTCGTCTTGGAACTCTGCCATGCAGACCATTTTTGCCCAGTCTCTTTCTTATGGTGGAGTCATGAACACTGACCTTAACTGAGGCAAGTGAGGCCTGCAGTTCTTTGGATGTTGTTGTGGGGTCTTTTGTGACCTCTTGGATGAGTCGTCGCTGTGCTCTTGGGGTAATTTTGGTCGGCCGGCCACTCCTGGGAAGGTTCTCCGCTGTTCCATGTTTTTGCCATTTGTGAATAATGGCTCTCACTGTGGTTCGCTGGAGTCCCAAAGCTTTAGAAATGGCTTTATAACCTTTTCCAGACTGATAGATCTCAATTACTTTCTTTCTCATTTGTTTCTGAATTTCTTTGGATCTCGGCATGATGTCTAGCATTTGAGGATATTTTGGTCGACTTCACTTTGTCAGGCAGGTCCTATTTAAGAGATTCCTTGATTGTGAACAGGTGTGGCAGTAATCAGGCATGGGTGTTGCTAGAGAAATTGAACTCGGGTGTGATAAACCACAGTTTTAACAGGGGGCAAACACTTCTTCACACAGGGCCATGTAGTTTTGGATTTTGTTTTCCCTTAATAATAAAAACCTTAATTTAAAAACTGCATGTTGTGTTTACTTGTGTTGTCTTTGACTAATATTTACATTTGTTTGATGATCTGAAACATTAAAGTGTGACAAACATGCAAAAAAATAAGAAATCAGGAAGGGAGCCAACACCTTTTCACACCACTGTGTGTATATATATATATATATATATATGTGTGTGTGTGTGTGTGTGTGTGTACAGTGATGATTGAAAGTTTGTTACCCCTTTAGAATGTTCTATATTTCTGCGTTAATAGGTCTAAAATATCTAAAATGTTTGGACTCCACAAATCCACAGTCAGACAGACTGTGTACAAATGAAGGAAATTCAAGACCATTGTTACCCTCCCCAGGAGTGGTCGACTAACAAAGATCAGTCCAAAGCAAGATGTGTAATAGTCCACAAGGTTGCAAAGGACCCCAGGATAACTTCTAAACAACTAAAGGCCTTTCTCACATTGGCTAATGTTAATGTTCATGATTCCACTATCAGGAGAACACTGAACAACCATGGTGTGCATGCTAGAGTTATAAGGAAAAAGCCACTGCTCTCCAAAAAGAACAGTGCTGCCCGTCTGCAGTTTGTTAAAGAGGACTCCAGAGGACTACTGGATAAATGTTTAATGGACGGATGAGACCAAAATAGAAATGTTGTGTTTAAACCGTGAACCTTATCCTATTTGTGAAACATTGTGGTGGTAGTATCATTGTTTTGGCCTGGTTTACTTGTTTTAGATTAGTAAGGTTTTTTTAATGTTTTTAAAATAAGTCTCATAATTTAGTTAATCCAAAATACAGGATAAACTGTAATATTGTAAAATATTTTTAAATTTAAAATAATTGTTTTCCATTTGAATACATTTTAAAATGTAATGTATTCCTATGATGAAAAGTTTCAGCACCAGTTTTCAGTGTCACATGATCCTTCAGAAATCATTCTGATTTGCTGCTCAAGAAACATGTCTTATTATTATCAATGCTAAAAAAAACAGTTGCATATTTTTTCTTTGATGATTAGAAAGTTCAAAAGAACAGCATTTAGCTGAAATAGAAAGCTTTGATAACATTATAAATGTCTTTACTGTCATGTTTGATCAATTTAATGCTTTATTGCTGAATAAAAGTATTAATTTCTTAAAAATGTATTTCTTAAAAGAAAAAAAACTTACTAACCCCAAACTGAACATTGGTGTATAATGTTTTATTATTATTATTATTATTATTATTATTATTATTATTATTATTATTATTATTATTAACATTAACATTTTAAAATTCAGTCATTGCATAACTTGTGATCTGAGTTGCGTTTTGATTTATCTCAAAAAATTCCCAGCTTGATACAGTAATGTAGTTGTTAACTCACTATTGGGTGCAGTCTTATTTAGTGTGTGATAATAAATAAAGCAAAAAAAACTTACTCCATATACCACAAAAATGAATATCCTCCTAAAATAAGACAAGGACAAAAAAGATTTGTAAAATAATTTGTAAAATAATTTTATTGTGAATCCTCTCCTTGAAAAAAAAAAAATGAAAACATTATTTAAAATTAAGCATTCTGTCTCGGGGACAGCATCGTTTTTTCTTTTCCTTCATTAAACTGACATGGGGGTATTAAAACCATTATGCTAGCGGCGTCCGCTGCAATATATAGTTAGCAATCAAGCACCACTGCAGATAATTAAATCCAGCTCCAGCTGTGATGTGTACGCTGACGGTTTCACCTTGGGGTGATCATCTTTAACTTTAGACACAGATCGGTCAGGCAAATCTGAGGCAAATAATAAGCGCTACACTTCTGTTAACTCACTATTGGGTGCAGTCTTATTTAGTGTGTGATAATAAATAAAGCAAAAAAACTTACTCCATATACCACAAAAATGAATATCCTTCTAAAATAAGACAAGGACAAAAAAGATTTGTAAAATAATTTGTAAAATAATTTTATTGTGAATCCTCTCCTTGAAAAAAAAAAATGAAAACATTATTTAAAATTAAGCATTCTGTCTCGGGGACAGCATCGTTTTTTCTTTTCCTTCATTAAACTGACATGGGGGTATTAAAACCATTATGCTAGCGGCGTCCGCTGCAATATATAGTTAGCAATCAAGCACCACTGCAGATAATTAAATCCAGCTCCAGCTGTGATGTGTACGCTGATGGTTTCACCTTGGGGTGATCATCTTTAACTTTAGACACAGATCGGTCAGGCAAATCTGAGGCAAATAATAAGCGCTACATTTAATTTCAAGGGCTGTTTTATGCATAGCGTGAAGCAAACATATCTTATTCACAGTCTGAGTAGAAAGAAAAAGCTCCAAGCTTGTCTGCTGCAAGTATCTTTGTATGTGCTCCACATATTCCCCTGTCAGTATGTGTCTGACCAGGTGCAGTGTATCAGAAACATTCAAGCATGTGCTACACAGTTAAGAGGTGAGCATGGTGAATTTTGCATTACTGTCAGAGGGTTGATGTGCCATTTATCATATTTCGGAATTCAGTATTTCAGTCATGTGAGGCTAAAGTGGAGGCTGATGCACTGAGTGACAGGCTGATGTACAAAACGGAAATTCAAAAGAAGCCCTCCATATTCATGTGCTGATTTAAATTCTGAACTCAATGTTGGTTGCCTCCAAATGCAATCCGGTGGTGTCGGTGTGTAGCTACAGATAAGGAATAAAGGCTGTGTAAATATAAAATAAAGAGAAGTGAAGAGCGATTTTACGTCGTCCTAACTTAGTGAAATTATGTCTGCGGGAGATAATTGATCAAGTGTCACTCTTCCTCTCACCAAATTTCTGCTTTGTTGCTTTTAAACGATTAGTAATTTAAATAGCCACTATTACCTACAGTAAATGGAAGCTTTTAATATGTGGACATCCTTACATCATATGTGATGTCAGTCCTCTATAAAGTTCAGAGCACCGACTTGTCTTCCATAATAATCACACATGAAAGCTCGGTAACCAATTTTGCATAAGCAGCCTATGTTTGCCCTTCAGTCATTCACATGCTAGCACCAAATCTTCCATATGATGTCAGGAAAGGGTGATACTTAGCCCAAGCAGATGCCCACACAAGCCTACAGGCATGTTGAGTCCATTAGCAGTCCAAGCGATCAACTCTCAATATCACAGTGGGACTGCACTATTGGAAGCAGACACTTCACAGAAACTCCTGTGACAGGAACAAAACAAAGCAGACCGGAGAGATGTGTTTGTCACATTAGACATCATCGGTCTTCTGTAAGGCGCTTTAAAGGGAATACTTTGCAGTGCAATTGCACTAGAATTCACATGCTCTGCTTGTGAGAGCAGTAGTAGTTTGTGGTCGTAAACCCCGGATGGATAATTAGCATTTTTGAGCTATGGATTCCCTCAGGATTTTCTAGTGTGGCTTTCGATTTATGAGTAAAATATGCTCTGTGGTTAACGCTGCTTCAAGAGAATTTCGCATTTTTGTTTATAAACTTAAATTACACACACAGTCATACCTCAAACATGAATTCTGAAACTGTTGTTGCTGCTGGAAAAAGTACTTTGTTAACAAGGACTACGATTTTCCAACAAGGAACATGAGCACCATATGTTAATATTTGCACATATATTTACATATACATTTTTAAGATACATTTTTGTTATATATTTACATCAGATGATGTATTATGTGCAGATATGAGCAAACAATGACAGCACATAACATTTTATGAAAGTATGGATGGATGGATGGATGGATGGATGGATGGATGGATAGATAGGTCTTTGTTGTTTACCAAGGAAATTTCCTATTGATTTTCCCATCATGCATAGCATAAAAAAAGAAGGTGATATAACAAGACGTTAAGTAAGCCTGTCCTGTGAGACTGTTTTGCATGCATGCATGGGCACCAAAAGTTTTGTTTAGCACCAGCAAACAAAGGTAACTTTAATTAATTGTGTGCAGTTGCAGCTTGTTTCAGAACATGGTCAAATTAACTAAAACGTTTTTTTGGTTGAGGTGTCTACTTACACTGAACAAAATTATAAACGCAACACTTTTGTTTTTGCCCCCATTTTTCATGAGCTGAACTCAAAGATCTAAGACTTTTTCTATGTACACTAAAGGCCTATTTCTCTCAAATATTGTTCACAAATCTGTCTAAATCTGTGTTAGTGAGCACTTCTCTTTTGCCGAAATAATCCATCCACCTCACAGTTGTGGCATATCAAGATGCTGATTAGACAGCATGATTATTGCACATGTGTGTCTTAGGCTGGCCACAATAAAAGGCCACTCTAAAATGTGCAGTTTTACTGTATTGGGGGGGTCCGAAAACCAGTCAGTATCTGGTGTGACCACCAGTGTTGCGTTTATAATTTTGTTCAGTGTATATTTAGTTAACAAATTGGCTGGAAGCAAGTGAAGCTGGTTAATGCTCTTGATTAGTCTCAATCTACTCTATTGTGTGGGAAATACTGGGATTTCACTAAGAATGAATTACACTGGCTGATAGCACTGTTTATACACTTTGCCTGTGTAGAGCTATCTAAGCACATTTAGCGCCTGTTTAAAAGGGATAGTTCACCCCAAAACTAAGATTCTGTCATAATTTTCTCAACCTCATGTTGGTTCAAACTTATTTCTTTCTTTTGTGGAACTCCCCTTTATCTTTGATAACTAGTTGTCCAGCCTGTGGATAGTTGTCAGCCAGCTAACGCAGCTTACTTTATTCCAGATACAGTACTCACACTAGCAGGATATGGACACACTGTAAGAAAGCATGTAGCTCCGTTTTCATGAGTCTGCCATATATCCACAGGTAACTGTCCCCAAAGAAGACCAAAGCTCACAATTCTCAAAGACTAATCAAACATCCAAGGATGTTTCCCCTGAAGAAGGCCAGTTCATCCAAGGATGGTCATTTCACCATTAGGATAAGCTGTGTTCAGAATTCCTTAGGCTATCAAGCTGGTCTGGATATTCAATTCAGTTCAATTCCTGTTGCCTTTGAGCGAAACGGAATAAAAGCTAAACTCATTATTCAAAAGAAAAGAGCCCCAAAGTCACTGGATAGTAGCAGCGTAGCTGACGAAAGGTTAGAAGTAAAAAATCTACAAAGTTTTCAGTACAAAGATACAATTACTACAAGTAGAAGTCTGAAATGATGAGGTACTTTAATGTAAAGTGTAAAGTGGACATACAGCATAGCCTACAACACCCCATCAGTTATATTCAGGTCAATAGTGCCACCTGCTGGCGCAGTTTTGTAACTTTAACTTTTATGTCGAGATCACGAGAAAATTAAGTCGTTATAACGAGAAAACAACTCTCGTTATGTCGATATAACGAGAAAATTAAGTCGTTATAACGAGAAAACAACTCTCGTTATGTCGATATAACGAGAAAATAAGTCGTTATAACGAGAAAACAACTCTCGTTACGTCGATATAACGAGAAAATAAGTTGTTATAATGAGAAAACAAGAAGGGAAAAAAAAAAGAATGCATGGCCGCTTAGAACTTCCGTAATATATAGTACTATAAGTACTAAGCATTTTCAGCCAGTCTATTTCAGAAATGGATATATCCATCCAAACTACATAAAATGTATATGGCCCGCAGTGTCTTTTAGTACGGCCCGCTGGATCATATTAGACTTGGATGATCAATTTTAAAACATTTGAAAAGCAAGTCACGTAAAATTGCTTTCAGTTTATGATGTTAATACTATCTCCAACCAGGAGAGGTCACTATTTCCAGCCGCTCCCCTATTAATTTCAGCGTAGTAGGACGTGCACTCTAATGTAAACATTCATTAACATTAGCAAATAATAAATGAAAAACTGACCATGAAAACAGTATTTTCAAGTCAAGATGGTAAACAGATTCTCGTTTTACCAAGTTCAAGGGGATACCCATATGTTTGGATTGTTTGGAAATCTGTATTTTATTTAAATCACCATCACACCACTGCTCACAAACAACGGGGACGCCAGAGTTGCACTAGCCTCAAATTTCAAAGTTAAAATTCATAGTCAACAAAAGCTTTTTGCCAAATGCATTACAGAAATATTTGCACTGGACTATGTTCTTATTAGAGTTTCCACGGGTCCTTGAAACGTCTTCAGTTATTTTTTTTTACATTTAAGGCCATGCAAACTCTTATATGGTACAAAAAGTCTCAATTATAAGAGGTCTTTGGGGACGGAAAGACAAGAATTGCTATATGGATTAATATGACGATTAAACTTCAAAAGGCTATGATTTCACTGAATAAACTTGAGCGCTGCACATCAGCTTTGTGTACTGCGGTTACCGGGGAATCCACTATATGCAAGTTACGAAAGTGAAACCTGCTGGCAGAGAACGAATTTGCTTTTTCAAAAAGCCCATAACAATTTTATTTTTTTTTTAAACAAAACTAAAACTTTAAAAACAGACTTTTTAACTGTCCTTTTAGGCTGTTTTGAGAAAGTTCTGTAGGCTACTAATAAAAAAAGGACCTCTGTACATTTGTTTGTCGCAAATTTACAGACAATGCAATTGAAATGTTTACATTGGCTTGTCGGGGTAATATTTCTGTCCACTGACAACAAAGTTTTCCTTCTGAATTAGCATAACTGCACAAGTTTTATGCTTACTCAGAATCAGAATTCTGGACCTTTTTTCAGAATTTTAAGACCTTTTTAATAAAATCTTTAAAAACAAATGACATTAGTTAAACTTTAATTTCCTTCAATAAAAAGGAAACTGAGTAAAACGGTGTAAAAGGTGTGTGGACGTGGATTAGTAATCTGGCCCCTTGGCATAAAGGAGAAAAAATGCTGGCCCTCGTCACTATCAAAGTTGCCCATCCCTGGTGTAGACCAATGTGATGAAAAGTTATGAAAAGCAAACAATAACAGTTATTTAATAGTATGGCAGATATATATCTGCAAATAGGGCAAGAACAAAATCTTGTTTTCCCTTTGAATTAAGATAATTTTTGTTTCCCTATTGGCTGATATTTTTTCTTGTTTTAAGCAAAAAATCGAACCAAACTTTTGATCAATTTTCCAGAAAAGGAGACTTAATATCTTAAGTAATTTAGCTTCTCAGATAAATATAGAGCCAAAAGCTTTTTTTTGCAGTGTACATATTTAAATGCCCATGTTTTAATCGAAGATATATCTTATAAACATGAAAAATTAAATCTCATAAATGTTGATTTTCAGATTAAATTACAAAATTAAGAACATAGCCATTTATGAAATGTGTTGAGATGAGATTTTGTCCTATTGTCTTAGAAATGCAGGTCATTTTCTTTCTTTCTTTCTTTCTTGCTTTCTTTCTAGCTTTCTTTGTTTCTAAATCTCTCTGACAGGCTAGATTCAATATAAGTCTTATCAGACGATCAAGAATGAGCAGGTTTTCACGACTTAAGCAAAGTAAAGTGAATCACTTCCTTCAGCTTGTGTGTGAGCTTGCATAGTTTCTCCCCAGGAACATTTATAATCTGACAAGCAATAATGAAGGCTGGTAGAGTTATAACCCCGAAAGATAAACTTTAATCAAGCTCTGTTACCTTCGTTCTATTTGAGCATGCCCCAGCATATCCAACATTGCAAGCATCATGTTGAAAGTAAATAGCAAATGTGAAGGCATTTAAGATTGGGCATTTAAATGTGAAGGGCAGGCTAATATCATTACCACTGAGACTGTCTGCAGTGACTTTCAATCCGTCTGTACTCTGTTTACTTAAGTTATGGAAAGATCACTAATTAAAAATGCGAAAACTAGAATCTCTTGATTGTTAGAGCTTGTAAAGATGTTTAACAATGATCAACATGTATATAAAGTGAACAACACTGGGACATCAACATTTCTGATATATTTAGTATGTAGTTTTCCCACATCATCTGAGAGCAAAAATGAAACTCAACATTAAAAAAAATAATAATAATGCAAAAATAAAACTTGATTTTGTAGAATGTTGTTGAACCCATTGGTGATAATTAGAATATTAATTGACATAATGCAATGTATGTTATGTACATTCAGTAAATGTTTCATGCATCATTACTAATAGCATTACATGGACCAATTTAAGTCAGACTGCAACTGACTGATTGAATTATGCATTATTTCATCAATATGGCTTATTCTTAAAAAGTTACTAATTAATCATATCTGACATTAAAAAAAATAATAATAATGCAAAAATAAAACTTGATTTTGTAGAATGTTGTTGAACCCATTGGTGATAATTAGAATATTAATTGACATAATGCAATGTATGTTATGTACATTCAGTAAATGTTTCATGCATCATTACTAATAGCATTACATGGACCATTTTAAGTCAGACTGCAACTGACTGATTGAATTATGCATTATTTCATCAATATGGCTTATTCTTAAAAAGTTACTAATTAATCATATCTGCCTTTATACTCCTGGATAACCCCAAACTAAATGGAAAGTTCAGTATCTAAATTATTTCAGTGCATGATGAATGTCTGATGAAGGCTTTCAGGGTTGCAGGCTGATTATTAGCTCCAGGGTAAGATTAAAGGGAAACTGCAACCTAGCTGACAGTCTGGTTATCTCTATTCGACTAAATGAAAATCATGGCCTGAATCCATCCAAGGAGATTAGTTCAGCATGGAAGAATAAAGAAATCTCCATGTTATGTTAATATTATGGGGAAAAAATGCTGATGTATCTGCAAAGGCAACTTTGCAATTCCCGTAACTGTGGGGGTCTGAAATAATGGCTTTGTGCCTGTTCTGCACTTCATCTGCAGACTGTTAGATCGACAGATCGAAGAAATACCATTGGATGGCTCATACTTATTATGCTCAAATGGGTTTGGGATTGAGACCCTGGCTGTTTTCTCAATTTGCAGCCTTAAGGCAGTAATTTAAGCTAAATATGGAAGTATAAAAGCACCCTCCGATCCATCATTCATATGACCTTGACTTTTTGAGAAGTCAGACAAAATGAATCTGCACAGACTTTGAGGTCTAATGTGGAGGTAATATCCAGCAATGGGTTTCAAGACTTCAAGATATGTGCAAGTAACATTAGGTGACCTAACTGACCTAACATTAGGTGACTACTAACTGTTTAGTAATGATGAAGTCATTAACGGGAAGAATTTAAGAAGTATTTATTCAATCCTCTCTTGGCGGCAGATGTAAAATTTTGAAAGTTCTAGAGAAAACATAAAGTGTGTTTTCTGCATTGTTCCATGCAGATTCTTGGTCAGAATGTGCAAGAATATAAAACTGATTATATGAAACTCAGGGAGAGCTCATGCTTAATGATTCGGTGTGGTCGGGGCCAATGTTTTATTTGTGTATATAGAGCTGAAATGCAAATGTCATGGTCTTTGAAGTTTGATAAAACATTTAAAATGGAAAACAGAGCTTTCTTCTTAATACACTGCATACATATTTTACATTATTCTATTTGCTTTGTCAGCTCAAGGATGTTTCTACCAGAATAAGCCTCTTTTATAGCACATTTTTTTCCATTCTAATTTTTTAGACTAAAGGAGACGCCGCGCATCCTTGTGGCTCATGGTGTCTTAAGCATTTGATATGTGTGACTAGGAAAGCATGGCTGATCCTCTGTTACTGAGGCAATTCAAAGCATACACATGGTCTTTGGGGGAAAGGGCAAGACATGGAAAAAAAGAAAGAAAAAGTCTGAGAGATAAGAGACTGAGAGGCTGATGCTGGAATCTGAAGGGCAGGCAGAACTGAGAGAAAGCCTGTCAAAAATGAATGCTACTACCATGAGGTGCCTGTTATAATGCGATGCAAGTGCGACATGTGGCACAACATGCCTTAATTTATCCATATCGGTTCAGATGATTGACAGCTTAATTTGGTCTTATCCTGAGGGGTTTTAACCTTCCATTCCACTCTATTAGTATACAATTAGTTTTTAGGATTTACTTATTTTTCTATATCTGAAGCATGTTGCTACAAACTCTGATAATTGAATTATTAATAACAGCCTTGTTCTGAAAAAATTAAGCAAATATGAAGCATCAGACAATTAAAAAATATCAAAATTTGAAAAAAATATAGCAAGTGAAAACCTGAAACAATAATACTCTGTTGTGTTTACTTGTTACCTAAAAGCTAAAAACAAATTTAAATATGGATTTTTTTTTTGTTACATTTTAATATGTATATAATGTTTAAATATATCAGTATTTTAGCATCTTATTAAATATATATATAACACATTTATATTTAACAAAACAAACCAACTTTTATGCTGTATACTAACATATAACCTAAATTACCAATCTTTTGTCTCGGTATACGTTCAAACTATCACCCTTACTGTGTTCTACATAGAATTACTTTTCTAAATGGAATCTCGAAATCAATCCCAATCTTACCAGCATATCTTCAAGTCATTAATCTACAGTTTAAGTGATTTGTTGCTCCTAATGAGTAAACAATTTTCCAGTTATCCTTGAGACGATACTTATCCAAAAGTTGCACACTTCAAATCCGACAAGCCTCCAAGTTTACTCTCTGAGGGAGACCTAATGGCATCTTGTTTTTCTTAACACAATTAGGGGAGATGTGTGTGCTGCTTCATGGAAAGAAAATTCTTAATGCTGTCAAATGACATCATAAAATATTGTGAATTATCTTAATATTGTCCCCTGTTGTCACGATCACCAACTGGAGTGCCCATGAGCTCGACCAGTGGGTACTCCATCCCTGACTTTTGCCATTCACCCTGGACTACATTCCCCATAATCCTTTACCGAATTCATCATCTATTGCATCACCTGTCTCTCATTAGATCTCATCATCAGTTCACAGCTGTCTCACATTAGAAGGACTTTAAAAGATGCACACACACTCAAACACTTCGCTGGTGATTGTTTAGCCTGTAATGATTCCTAGGTTATGTGTTCCTGCCCGTGTTTTCTTGTTTTTCCTTGCCTTGCCTTGCCTTGCCTTACCTTTGTGTGTTTTGGATCTTGGACTGTGTATCTGTTTTTTATGCCCTGACCATTGCCTGTTTACGGATTACTCTTTGTCTTTGCCTGGGATATTATCGTTTGCTGGTACTGGACCCTGCCTGCCTGACCACGTTTACGAATAAAGCCTGCATTTGGATCCTCAACTCCATTGTCACGACACCTCCTTCATTACACCTGTTATGTCTTCCCCGCCTGCTTTCAGTAATTCACAGTACCTCCACAAAAAATCACAATGCCTATTTTGATTTCTCTTTAGTAGGCATTTAGAGTCAGATAAGCTGTGTATTATTTTATTGCTTGCTTTGTAACATTAGTTCTCAATAAATTAATTATTCACTGAGCTGAACTTGCACGGTGTTGCATCACTAAAATATGTTAATAAGAAATAAAATTCCCTGAAGTGGAAATAATGCACATAGATGTTTAAGAGCATTCAGCACTTGTTGAAGTGCCATGTGTTCGGTTTCTTACATTCGCAGTGGGTTTAAGCTGTGTCTTACTCTGAGATTTATCGCTAAAATATTTAAATAATGGATGCAATAGAGCCTTTCCTTCAAATTGTCAAACCGTGTTCCTGTCAAGAGCTTGAGAACTTTGGACAATGTGCTTACTGACAGGACTGACATTTTTATTCTCTATTGGCTGACAGAAACCTATTGTTACTGACTCTTTCAAATAGTTAATTTACATCACCCTTGTCAATGGGATGTGTCTGGGATTTCCCTTTGTCTGGGGAGGGTATCACTTTTGTTTGTGTGGCATGTAATCAACAGGGACCTTTGCGACTGTCACATTGACATGGTTCACATACATTAGTTTTGATACATATCAATTTAATGAACCGCTTGCATACCAGTAGCAAAATATTGCTGGCCCCACAAAGTTTTCAAACACTTATGAATGCGTACATGTCTTGGCATTATACAGTATCAAAATATAAATATACAAAATATAAAACCATATGCCATTTATGTTCAAGAACGATAGGACAAGTGAAACTTTTTCACAAAAAAAGTGTATAAATTAAAAAACAAGAGATGTATTGTTCAAACTGCCTCATAAAACTGTTTTTTTTGTGTGTTAATTTAAATTCATTTTCATACATTAAATGAATAATTCACCCCCAAATGAAAATGTCCTCACCTCCAGGCCAACCGAGATGTAGATGAATTTGTTTCTTCATCAGATCAGATTTGGAGGAATTTAGCATTACATCACTTGCTCACCAATGGATCCTCTGCAGTGAATCGGTGCCATCAGAATGACAATCCAAACAGTTGGAGGAAGCAATATTATGGAAAGATGACTTGTGTTTTAGCTGTAAGCAATGGTTTGAAGCCATTATGATGGGTTCAAACACCTTAATGATGGGTTTGTTTATTGCAGACACTCAGCTTGTCACTTCTTGTGGATTACATGTGGATTAGTGTGATTATTTTATCAGCTGTTTGGACTGATGGCACCCATTCACTGCAGATGATCCATTGGTGATGTAATACTGTGATGTAATACTAAATTTCTCCAAATATGTCTCTCCAAAACTCATCTACATCTTGGATATGAATTTACAGCACATTTTCATTTCTGAGTCACCTATTCCTTTGACTTGAGTACCAAAATAATTTTGGGGGTCACTGTACATGCTTGATAGAAAATTAAACTTACAGCTTCAATTAAACTGATTATTTTCATTCATTTTAAATTGCTCATCTGCATAATATACATTCAACATAATTATAGAGTTGAATATTCACACATAGCTGAGGGTTTGGTCTGTTCAAAGTTCTTAAGGGTGGAAATAAGGTGAAAAAGACAGTTTGAGCAGGGGTAATGGAAAACCTTTTATTTAAGACATACATTTTTAAAGTGATAGATTTCAACTGCACCCATCGCCGCAAGTCTGCTTGAAAGCTACTACCTCAATAATGCTTTTTTCCAGAGATTACTTATTTATCTGGAGAGAAGGTGCAAGAAGCAGTCTTTGAGAGGACAGGGTGCATTTACATGGCCATAGGTAAGACACAACACAAAGTAATGGCTCTGTTAGGGAAAGTCTTCAAATGCATAAAGCAAGTCAAGTCACGCTGTCTAAATAATGATTATATCTCACGGATTCTGCTTTCAAGCTCTCTGAGTGACATTAAACATTATACTTTTATAACATCTAGGCTGTACTATTCACTTTAGTCCTGTGTTTCTGTGCAATTAGAAAAAGGGGAATTGTGTTCAAGCCATGAAGTGGCATGAAAGTAGCCATTACCAGATACCACAACTGCTTTATTGAGCGAGATGCTTACCTCGTTTTGGCAGATTATTAAATTTCAATGGTCCCCTATGGTGCATTAAGACGCTCTCTAAAGTTATCCATCCTTCAAAATGCATCTGGAAACTTTGATCTATGTTCTCATCCATTTTGAAGTTTAAACCATGCAGGTGCTGATCATATTTATGGTACCACTTTAGTGTAGGTACCAGTTCTCACTATTAACTAGTTGCGTATTACTCGCATATTGGTGGTTTATCAGAATTTATAAAACACATATTAATGCCTTATTCTGCATGACCATATTTTAGATCCCTTAATCCAAAACTTAACACCTACCTTTACTAACTTTTAATAAGCACCAAATTAGAAGTTTACAGAGTCAAAATCATAGTTAATATTTAGTTAATTGTGAGACTAGGCCCCCAAACTAAAGTGTGACCATATTTATATTGTTCACTTGTTTTATGCAGGAACATTTCATTTGGGCAATTTTTGTTCTTTATGCAAGTGGTAGAACCAATTAAAAATATTTGTTTTAAATGATTTGTCTCAGATTAATAAATATATGTGTTGTTTGAGAATTCAAAACTGAACAAAGCATGATTTGGCTTTGAACATATTTGAATGTGGTGTTTTGATTGTGATTATAGTTTGTGATTACATTGCCTATGCTTTAGATGCAGGACAAAGGAATGTAATTGTCGTAAGCATCAACTTGAAGAGCACAGCATTTGTTTTTTTGTGGCTGCCTGTGTGCGCACTTGTACGTTTTATCACTTGAATTAGAAATTAAGACCTCCAAGGTAATTTGCTTTGATATATTCACCAATGCTTTCAAGACAAGAAATTGATTCGGCCTCTGAAAATGTATCACCTTGCAAATTATACGACTCTTTGGGTCATATTTATCAAATAAATTCTGTATACAACATCAGAGCTCCTGCGGAATGTGTCACTTTGGTTCAAATCCATCCTGACATTGTCTGACCAAATTATCCTAATGTTAGCTTAGCCAGGCATGGAACCAGACATTTTCTGCTCTCACATATTAATAATCCGTTACAGGATGCTGTCATTATCAAAAACACCCCTAAACAAATACAGTAAGCCTTATCAATTACCATCACTCTAAAACAACATGCTACAGGGCAGCTAATAATGTATAACATTAGCTGAAGGAAATCATTTAAAGTGTCTTGCTGCGATTTCAATATCAGTGCTCTAATTTTAAGAGGAAGGCAGCCCAATCAAGGTTAATATTTAATTATGATGAGTAAATATTAATGTCTGTGGGATGACAGCGCAGTAGAGGGGAAATAAAGGGAGAGTAATGGTCGCTCACTGTAGCACAGCTCTTACTAATATAAAATCATCGTTAGGACTAAGTAATGCTGCTTTTCATGTTGCCATAGACTTAAAAAGAAAGACTTTAGGATTCCTTTTAGGCTCTTGCCAAAATTAGAGCTATGATGAATATGGAACTATTGATAAGCCATGCATTTTTAGAAGCGAATCTGGACAGTCATTTGATTCTGCACACATTAAAGACTGTAGTATTTTAAGGTTTTAAAGAAACATTATAATCAGCAATAATAATTGCAAATGAATGTATTATAATAAAAAAAACATAGCGTTGAAATAGACTGCAATATTGAATGAGGGGTGTGATTTAGCATGGGAGAAAAAATCTGTTGTTACCATAGTTACGTATTCATTTATTTTGGGTAAACAGAAGTATAACTTTGTTATTAGTAGTTTGTTTGGGGATGGTAAAATTGTTTATGTTTTTCAAAGAGTCTCTTATGCTTACTGAGACTGAATTTATTGAGTAAAAAATACAGTAAAAAACAGTAATATTGTGAAATGAATTAATTGATTAATTATTTTATTAATATATTGGCATCTTAAATATAAATATATATATAACTGACCAAAAAAAGAGTTTAACTTCCATGTTCTCCCCTCCGTTTGTTTTCTGTTTTTTTCCTCAGTGTTTCTCTTTCCGTTGTGTTGACCCCATGGATCCCTTCATGTGCCCCGATTTCCTCCTCCTCCTGCTGGAGCAAGAAGGCAGGACTCTCGAAGACCATACCAGACGGTCCCTGATGGTCGCTAATGTCACCAGCTATCCGGACGACGCGCTCTGCGCTTTCTATGGGGGAAGTCTGAACGCCGAGTGCAGAGCGCGGTTGTCCGAAGATGGTCCTCGGGAGGAATTTGCCGCCTTTGTGGAGTGGAGGGTCGCCTCGGATGTTGAGCCCAACCCGTCAGACCAGGTGCGAGAGCCGGTGACAGTGCCCACCACGAGGGCTCCCGATCCCCTGTCAAGCCTAGGAATGGCTCCCGATCCCCTGTCGAGCCTAGGAATGGCTCTTGATCCCCTGTCGAGCCTAGGAAGGGCTCTCGATCCCCTGTCGAGCCTAGGAAGGGCTCCTGATTTCTCGTTTAGCCCGGGAAGGGCTCCTGATCACCAATTTAGCCCGGGAAGGGCTCCTGATCCCCAGTTTAGCCCGGGAAGGGCTCCTGATTCCTCGTTTAGCCCGGGAAGGGCTCCTGATTCCCAGTTCCGCCCAGGAAGGGCTCCAGTCCAAGAGCTCTCTCCAGTGCCCGCTCATCAAAAATACCCGCCCTCCCAGCATCCTCCACCGCTGTCAGCTGGCAGCCCCTCTGCTCGCCCTCAGCCCACCATCAATGCGGTGCAAGCCCCGTGGGACTGCCATCCTCCAGCGTCGCCATAGTCGGAGTCTCCCTCTCCTCCGCCTCTGACCTCCGAAGCCGGGACTCCGCCTTGGTCCGTAGACCCAGTGGCTCCACCTCGGCTCCTAGCTCCCTCGCCTCCACCGTCACCCATCGATCCATCAGTTCCACCGGGCTCCCTCGTCCCTCCGGCTCTGCCTTGGTCGGGCGTCGACCTGCCATCGCCTCTGGACTCCTCTCCTCTTTCTGCGCCTTGTCGCTCTGACCCACCGGCTCCGTTGGGCTCCTTCCTCCCGCCAGCTCCACCTTGGTCCTCAGTCATTCCGGCTACGCCGCGGATCTCTGGATCTCCGCCTCCGCCTCGGTCACCAGAGCCCTCGGCTCCACCCCGGCCCCCCGGATCCTCGGCATCCCCCTGGCTCGTTGGCTCTCCGTCTCCGTCTCCGCCTCGGGCTCCTCCTCCACCTGCTCCGCCGCCATTGGTCGGCCCCCTGGAGTCGGCAACTATCCCTCCTCCATGGCTCCGCCCACCATCGGCTCCACAGTGGGCCGCTGTTACGGCTGTGGCCTGGGTCCTGCGGAGCTCCTCCTGCTCCGGGTCCCTCCTGTCTCCTCCCTCCTTCGTCGCCACCCTGGTCTCTGTCTGCTGGCTTCCTCCCGGTTATCCGTCCTCTGCCGGAGCCTCCACCTATCATGTCTGCCTGCCAGCCCTTTGCCTTCCCCTGTCTCCATCCCACATCCACTCCTTTGTCCTCCTCCTAAGTCCCCTTCCGTCCCTCCCTCTGTCTCCACGGCGCAAGGATGCGCTTTCCGGGAGGGGGGCGATCTGTCACACCCCTGTGGACTGTCGCTTGTGGTTTCTCCCTCTGTGTCCTTATTTGGTTGTTCTTGTCCTCATTATCAGTTAATCACCTTATTGTGCTCACCTGTCTGCCCCTCGTTATCCACCCTATATTAGTTCCTGCCTCTTGTAGTCTAGTTTGTCGGTTATTGTCAATGTCCATGTTCCTGTCGATGTGAATGATACCCTGTGTGTGTGCTCCTATTGTGACTTTATTAAAGTGTTCTTGTATCCTGCATCCTCATCGTCCTGCCTGTTCTCTGGCACAGCAAGACCGTGACAATATATTCAGAGTCACATGATCCTTCAGAAAACACTCTAATATGCTAATTTGATTATTGTTAATGATAAATAATTCAGGATTATTTGATGAATAGAAAGTTCAGAATAATAGCATTTATGTGGAATTGAAATAATAATTGTGTACAGTTTAATAACAATAATAATAATAATAATAATAATAACTATGAATAATATCTTTGTTTCTTTGTGCTATCTTGGCATTACCATTGGTTTCTGAATACTAGATAGTGCTTTCCTAAGACCTACTCTCTTCCAGACACAGGCACTTTGGTACGATTCAAGCTGAATACGTTCGGCCAGATTTATGCGAGGCAGACTGGATACAAATATCAGCAACGTTGCAGTGCGAATGTGAATTTAATCGACGCTGCCCTCAAATCTGTATTTTTCATCATTTTCCTTTTTTAATCAAAACAAATTACCGCATGAAACTCTCTTCCCGCCATTTAGGTATGACATTTAAAGTTGGTTAAAGGGAAGTCTCTGGCGAATTTCAAATTTAATGCAATATTCAGTAGAGAACATGCCTTGGAGGAGCCATGTTGTTATCGTAACAAGTCTGTCAGAGGGCTTGCATGAAGAGATAAAAGGTCTATTGAGTGTGAAAACAACCTTTGTTTAGACTCTGGGATATTCCCTGACTTAACATTCAGCTGTCTACCTTTAAGCTACAACAAATATTGTTGTAGAAAAAAATATTCTAAAATATTCTAATCTAAAAATTAGATGTGCTGCTCTCAAACTTTCCTGAGGATGGTACTCCCCTAGTTATGCTTGGAGAATTCAACATCCACCTAGATAAACCTCAGGCTGCAGACTTCCACACTCTGCTTGCTTCTTTTGATCTCAAGCGAGTATTAACTACGGCTATTCACAAATCAGGCAACCAACTGGACCTTATTTACACACGACACTGCTCTACTGATCATGTGCTCGTTACTCCCCTGCACACCTCGGATCACTTCCTCCTCACTCTTAACATCAACATGGTTCCTGACACAACACATACCCCTACATATGTCACTTTTCGACGTAACCTATGCTCTCTCTCACCCTCCCAGCTATCTGCTATGGTTTCATCTTTGCCTTCTTCCCCAGAACAGTTATCATCTCTTGATGTTAACTGTGCTACTGATATTTTCTGCTCCACTCTTATGTCTTGTTTAGACACTGTCTGCCCCTTGTCTTCCAGGCCAGCCCGTACCACCTCTTCTGCCCCTTGGCTATCTGATGTTCTCTGTGAGTATCGTTCTAAGCTCAGAGCTGCAGAAAGAGTATGGCGCAAATCACAAAATCCTACTGACCTTAATGTATATCGATCACTCCTCTCTTCATTCTCTGCTAACGTCTCCACCGCTAAAAGGACATACTATCACAACAAAAGTAACAATTCGCCTAACTCTCACATGCTCTTTAAAACATTTTCCTCCCTCCTTTGACCTCCTCCTCACCCTCCTTCATCAACTCTAACAGCTGACGACTTTGCCACATTCTTCATTAATAAAATTACAAACCTCAGTGCACAATTTGCCACACCACAAACTGTCAAACACATCTTACTAGCAAACATACACTCGTTTTCATCCTTCTCTCCACTCTCTGAGGCAGAAGTCTCTAAACTCATCCTTTCCAATCATCCTACTACTTGTCCGCTTGATCCTATTCCATCTCATCTCCTTCAAGCCATTTCTCCTGCTATTGTACCTGCACTCACTCACATCTTTAACACATCCCTTCACACTGGTGTTTTTCCCTCAGCATTTAAACAGGCTCGTATAACCCCACTTCTTAAGAAACCCACTCTTAACCCAACTCTTTTAGAGAACTACAGACCGGTTTCCCTTCTACCTTTCATTGCAAAAACACTTGAACGAGTTGTGTTCAACCACGTCTCAGCCTTTCTCACACAGAACAACCTCCTGGACAGCAACCGATCTCGCTTCAGAAGTGGACATTCGACCAAGACTGCCTTGCTTTGAGTTGTTGAAGCCCTAAGACTGGCAAGACTTCCAAATCTTCTATACTTATTTTCCTGGATCTGTCTGCTGCTTTTGATATGGTGAACCACCAGATTCTCCTGTCAACCCTATTGGAAATAGGAATGGCAACTCAGGAACCGCACGCCAGTGGTTTGAGTCTTACCCCTCAGATCGGTCTTTCAAGGTATCTTGGAGAGGTGAGGTGTCCAAGTCGCAACATCTAGCTACTGGGGTGCCTCAGGGCTCAGTACTTGGACCACTTCTCTTCTCTATCTACATGGCATCACTAGGTTCTGTCATTCAGAAACATGGCTTTTCATATCACTGCTATGCTGATGACACTCAACTCTACCTCTCATTCCATCCTGATGATCCGACGATAGCTACTCGCATCTCAGCATGTCTAACAGACATTTCTTGTTGGATGACGGACCATCACCTTCAGCTCAACCTGGCTAAGACATAACTGCTTTTGGTTTCAACAAACCCATCACTTTATGAAAATGTCACCATCCAGTTAGGCTCATCAACCATAAATCTTTCAAAAACAGCTAGAAACCTTGGAGTTGTGATTGATGATAAGCTGAATTTATCAGACCACATTGCTAAAACTGCAGATTTGCTTTATACAACATTAGAAGATCAGGTCCTTTCTTTCAGAACATGCAACACAACTCCTCGTTCAAGCTCTTGTTCTATCCAGGCTGGACTATTGCAATGCTCTCTTGACAGG
>NW_015506551.1:182130-208973 GCF_001515645.1 Sinocyclocheilus grahami
CATGTCACACCTCTGTTCATCAATTTGCACTGGCTACCAGTAGCTGCTCGCATTAAATTCAAGGCATTAATGTTTGCCTACAAAACCACCACTGGCTCTGCACCCATTTACCTAAATTCATTACTTCAGAGTTATGTGCCCTCTAGAAGCTTGCGTTCTGCAAGTGAACGGCGTATTATTGTGCCATTTAAAAGAGACACAAAATCACTTTCACAGACTTTTTCATTAACTGTTCCCTCCTGGTGGAATGACCTGCCCAAATCAATCCGAGCAGCTGAGTCCTTAACCATCTTCAAGAAACGACTAAAAACACATCTTGTAACAGAGTTCGTATTGGGAAGATGGAAGTGACTCAGGTAGGCGGTTTGGAGACTTGTGGCCCTTTTATTTCTTTACTTAAAGTTCAACAAAACACAAACGGGGCGCTTCCAGCGCGTTCTCAATCTGCCCAGGGCATAAACTCAGTTCAGTCGGTTCTCCTCCTCCGGCTAAGGGATGGCCACGAGTCCTAGTCTCTCTCTCCCTCAACCACGTTCTCCAGTCTGCCTTTTATCCGGTCTCTCCAGGCTAATTACTGCAATCAGACACAGGTGTTCATCATTTTGCACTTGACCTACTTACTCACCGCTCGTCTCCCGTCACTCTCTCCCGCTGCAGACTTCGCTGAACCACGCCCCCCTCGCCACACATCTGTTCCACCTTTATTTGACCCTCTAACTCTAACACTTTCTATTCCATTTTAATTCTATTTTATCTATATTAATCTTTATTTTTTATTTTTTTATTTAAAAGAAAAACAACAAAAAACAAACAAACACTAGCTTTCTATTTTTTCTATTCTATCTACTTGTTTTTCTTTGTGTGTGTGTGTGTGTGTGTGCGTGTGTGTGTGTGTGTGTGTGTATATGTGTGTGTGTATATAATATATATAATATATATATGCTACATGTTCTGCGTTAGGCTAACCGAGACTTGTCATTTCCACTTATATATTGTTGCTCTTTTGTTAGTTTTGACTGCTTTTATTGTCTTCATTTGTAAGTCGCTTTGGATGAAAGCATCTGCTAAATGACTAAATGTAAATGTAAATATTGCAACGAGCCTTGAGGAAAAGAGTCGGGGGGATGAATTAATTGAGGCCCGGCATTGTCTCGTGTTGCATTTCCACTGACCGTCATTTCACATGTGAGAGAGGAGGTTGAGGCTGATTAAATTTGATAGCAGGCAAGCAAGAGGAATGTGTAAACAAAGGCAGGTGAGAAAATTATCTGCAGGAGACTTGTCGGCATAGAGAATTGTGTTGGCCCAAGTGATTCCGCCTATTGTAATCAGAAAAATACAGGGACATCATAGCAGGGGTGTACCTCACCAATGGAGGAAAGGAGGGGAGGTACAAATCCTGTTTTGGCCCTGTTTCATTTCAATATTTGCATGGAGTCAGAATGACTGTTCTTAAGATCACATTTCTCTGTCAGAGATAGAGAATTATCCAGTCTCACGCTGTCACTGAACAGGGATTCAAATAGGCTCCTGCTCTCTCTTTGTGCAGATTAAATGTCAGTTAACTTCCACTCCGCCCTTTGTGCTGTATGAAAACCCATGGGGGGCCACTGCTGCATGATTTACAGGTAATAAAACCAGTCAGAGATGACAGCCAGAAACAGGCTGCTACCACAGACTCCTATCAAATGAGAACAGTCAATACATCTCTGTGATAATATGAATTATTCTCTTTATGTGTCATAAAGGAGCTGCCTTCAGCTGTTTAATGCCTGCCAGGCGGGAAATCGTGAACTTTGGCATCTGATAGAAAATAGATATTAAAGAGATAAATATGTGCACATAGGTCAGCATTTACAGTGTGTTTCCTCAAAAAACAATCAATCTTTAAAGCTTAATCTTCTGTGTAATATTGTCTATTGTGTACTAGAAATACGTTGCTTTAAATAATAAGTATTTGGATTCTTTTGTAACTTAACATTTTTGGCATCTACCAAAAAAACGATGCTATAGCTGGTCTCAAAACTAACTTTTCTTATCTTTTTTTGTGCTATTACTTTTGACAGCTGTAGTGGAAGGTCATTTTTGTGGATGTATGACATCAGTTCACCTCAAGTTCACACAAGCTGCGTCCAAAAGCTGAAAAATTAAGGTAGGAAAGGAAGAATCCGAATCCAATGCCGGTGAAACAGCTCGTCTACTAAGATTACTCTGTCTGGTAATTTTTAGCTGCATAGATGTAGCACTGTCTAGGACAGAATATAAATAGTGTCTGATAGAACAGTTGAAAGGAGTTGATTTATTTATCAAAGTGCTTTTTTATGTTTCTATTTCTACTGAGAAATAAGCAGTCAATAAATATTTGACTGGTTACCTCTAAAGCTTATTTGACATTATGAGCCTTGGAATTCTGTGAGAAACCTTTTATGAGGAACTTTCTTACACAAAATGATGCTTGTTTAGACCATTTTGGACACCATCACATTAACAACGGATATGAGCCGCTGATGTTTTACAATCAGAAACATTCCAAATAATTTGTGCTGTCAATCAATAAAAAAATAGCTAATTAATCTCACATTTTTTTCCAAAATTAATCGCAATTAATCCCACCTAACATTAAAGTTTATAAGTTTCATAAATATAAGTTAAATACGTTTTTAAATATACTTTTATATTGCAATAATTGTACATAAAACATTCAAATTAATGTAGAAACAACATAAAGACAGTATATTTTTAATCTTTGTTTAATGGCATCTTTTTTTATGACTGGAGCCGAGTGTCACTGATACTGATACTGATGTCTCTATGAAATAGTTTTTCCCCCATAATATTTAACCATTTACTATAGCCATTCAACATTACAGAATTATTAAGAGCTATCAATTTTATACGTTTATTAGACTTTAAAAAATAATATCTTCTAATTTAATTAATTAATTTAAGTGAACTTAAAACAATCTTCACATAAACCCATTATAATAAATGCCATAATTAGCTATATATATATATATATATATACTGTATATATAGGGGTGCCGTAACGAGGGGGGGGGGGTGCTTAGGTCGATTCCAAGGGCCCGACGAGGGTGAGGGGGCCCGGAATGCGAGGGGGACTCTCAGGCCCTCTAAGATGAAATCCAATTAAAAAAGCTCATCCCCTGTTGTCCTCTCACTTTAAAATCCATCAACATATTTGTTTAGAACTGTTTTGGACTGTTTTCACTTGTAAACAGTGCTTGATCTGTGCATATTTCTCTCCTGATTCAGGCAAGACAAATTTTCCACCGGAGAAAGCAATATTATGGGTAAATGACACATATTTTGAAGCAACATTTTAAAGCTAAAAATATCTTAAATTATACATTTGTTAATTACAAACACAAAACTTTTTGCCTCACTGGAGTTGTGTCAATTACTTATTGTGATGTTTTTACCAGGTGTTTGGACACTCATTCTGATGGCACCCATTCACTGCAGAGGATCCATTGGTGAGCAAGTGATGTAATGCTACATTTCTCCAAATGTGTTCAAACTACATCTTGGATGGCCTAAGGGTGAGTACATTTTCAGTACATTTTTATTTTTGTTGTGAACAATGCCTTTGATAAGTCTTTTAAAAATATAAGAGATATTTTGACAAAATTCTGCAAATCTGACCCACTGCACAAGAATGTCCAAATAAACAGTTGATCCATAATTTACAATGACATCATGATGAATTACTCAAGAATCCTTTATTTGTTTCATATCACCTCTAAACACCGGACAGTGCTTTGTGACCTGCCAGATAATGTTGCTTCACAAATTCAGCACTGATCTTTAACAGCCACAGCAGTGTAACTAGCATAATATGTTGCATCTAAAGTGGCATGAATGCGTTGAGTGCGAAGATCCACTTAACAAGCATCATCAAATTTTCCACTTCTGCATTCTTGCCAGACGATTAAACTAGGATCATGTGATGCCCTTCAAGCCAGGATCAAAATGCGTGGCTATTTCGTGGGCGCACATCTTGGGCTTTAATTGCGTATAACATGTCAGACCTTTCGGGGCTGAATTTGCATAATTACATTATTATGCTATATACTTAACATGACCTTCAAGTGCATGACTACTAACAGGGAGGGCCAAGACCGTCTAATCAGAGTCAACTTGAGTTTGGAGGAAATGCAAACTAATCAGTGTTGTATAAAATGGCTTGAGATGGCTGACTGTTCATCACTTATCTTGTCTATACATTTAACACATCTTGTTTAAGATATAAATAATCTGTATTATACACAAGGAGAGTTATTTCGTCCAGTCTATATAATGCTGTGCACAAATGCATAGACTCTGCATTATTCTGTAGGTCTTCCTTCGGTGATATTTCTGAATTTTGCAAATGCAATTTTTGGAGCAGTATGTTCAGATTGGTGTGAAGGCAAGCAGACGGGTTCATGCAATGCATGAATACATAAACAAATAGCACCATCTTCTGAATATTGAAAACAGTTGCATTTCTGGTTCAGAATGGGACCTCCCATTGACATGTGAATGTGTTTTGCACTAGCATTGTGATTGAGTCACAAAGAACTGCTTTAATATGTGAAATCAAAAATCTTTAAAACAGTATTAGCATAAATTAACCTATGATTTATGACCATATGAGTCAAAAGTGTGATTTAAGATGAGGAGAAATTAGTTATTTTCACAATACTAAGCCTTACATATCTTCTCAAATACTGAGAAATAAATCTGTGACAGAGTGTTTTATTTTATGACAGTCAAACTATTGCTTTCTATCAAACTAATGTGTAAATAAGGTGTATTTTTTTCCTTGGGCTATTTTACCCACACAAACATATTATAAAATATTGACAGTTTACAGGGAGTGTTAACAGATAAGAAGTATTTATTTTTAATTGAGTTGAATACCCTATGAATGTTGGGCCTTGGTTATCTAGCTCTTTCTGTGGCAACAGTTGATACTGTGTTTCTCTTTTAATCAAAAGTGCCACGGGCAAGTCATGAAGGGCTGACACACTTGAGCTGTCAAAATCATTCTCCCTCTGTGTCACTCTGGTGTTTGTGGCACTTCTATGGGGAGTGGCAAGGTAGGGTCACAACCCACTTTGGCTTCCACCTTCTCCGACCCTATGAATGTTGGGCCTTGGTTATCTAGCTCTTTCTGTGGCAACAGTTGATACTATCTGTGTTTCTCTTTTAATCAAAAGTGCCACGGGCAAGTCATGAAGGGCTGACACACTTGAGCTGTCAAAATCATTCTCCCTCTGTGTCACTCTGGTGTTTGTGGCACTTCTATGGGGAGTGGCAAGGTAGGGTCACAACCCACTTTGGCTTCCACCTTCTCCCTCCTCCGAATCCAAGTGGTATGAAACGCGTATTGTTTCTGATAAACCACCGTGATCAATCTTACAGATGCACAGCGAATCACTGGAGCGAGAGCCTTTGAGAATCAAGCCTTGTCCCAGTTGTGCCAGCCAATGATTATGTGGTCAGTGATGCCAAATGCGAGACAGAACATCAAGGCATTGGAAGCTGCAGTCTGTCAGTTCCCTTTCAGTCGGTCACTCTCGACGTCACAACGGATGACCGACAAATTGAGATCTCGCTTAGAGAGACCAATCTACTTTGAGTGTAAACTAAACAAGCCAATGCACATTGGCATGTGATTATTGCATCCAGTTTCCGCTGATCACAGCGTGAGTATAAGTAGGCAGCCTCATCACATCGTTCTGCTCCTGACTACTCTACTGAGAGAAGAAGACTGAACGAGTTCAGTGCGCTCTTTGAGAGCTCTTCTTGTTGGCGGTACGGCGCTTCAGCAGTGGTTGTTTCCCGCGTCGAGTAGGTTGCACACATCAGGCTGCACTACCCCCTGTTTGTGTTGCAGGCGGCCATCTCCCCTGTGTGCTTCAGCATGCTAAAAGAGCTTTTTCCCTAAAAGAGCATTTACAGGTGTGTCTTTTTAAAGATGACATTGCATGGCAAACTTGACGTTACGTCTTTGTAAAGACGATGTGGGTCTTGCTATAGACAACGTATCACCCAGGCGTTTCTGGATGCGGTTGTTACCTGGCGCTGGGTGATGGATTTAGCAGGCTGAGGTGGCCTTTGTGGATGAGTAATGTTCTCATTGTGGGAAGATGATCATCTCGGAGTTGCGGGCCAAGCTCCATTTCTTCAAAGGGGCGGAGCTCCGTTGCCTCTGCCTCAATCTAGTTCTCGTCATGGTGGCAGTCAGGCGGGGGCTACTTCAGGCAGTAGCATGGGCGGTCTGATGGTAACAGTGATGGCAATCCCTCCAGGGAACCAACCCTCGGGGGACCAGCAGGTGGAGAAGCTGCCTCTGCCTTACACGCTACGGCATTACTGCAGGTTCTTCAGGCTAAAGCTCTGAGGAACCTGCATGAGGGTGGTCACGATCCGGAAGTTCTAAAAGAGCTCCGGACCGCATCTGATCTCGCACTCCGAGCGACGAAGGTCACCGCGAGTTCTCTGGGTCGTGTGATGTCCACACTTGTGGTCCAGCAGCGTCCCCTCTGGTTGTGTGTGGTCGACATGAGGGACGCCGACAAAGTTTGGTTCCTCAAGGTCCCTGTGTCCCAGACCGGCCTTTTCGGCGACGCAGTCGAGAACTTGGCCCAGCAGTTCTCAGCTGCACAGGAGCAGACTGAGGCGGTCCGACATTCTGCCCCGGCGGGCAGCTACTTCTTGCTCCACCCATCCACCGGCCACAGTGCCCCAGCCTGATTGTCGCCGAGGGCAGCCCCCTGCATCCACCCCCGCATCCGCAGCAGCCTCAAGCAAGCAGCGCCGTAGAGATGGGTGTAGGCAGGCCGCCCCGCCCCGCCCGTCCAGGCCCCCGTCAACCTGGCGGTGAGTGGAAGAGCAAGAGGCCTCAGGACGGGCGACCCAGAGAGAGAGATATGCACCTCTCCCTTCCCCGGAGGAGGGCCGGGTGGAGAATCTGGTTTCCAAAAATCTCGACAGGAGAGAGGGTTTCTCTGTTTCTGGGTCCCAAGAGGGCATGGAGAGTCGGGGACGGACCAACACCAGACCGCACTCATCCTCCTCTTTCGCCAGCAGGCAGCAGCGGACGGTTCAAGAGCGTTGTCAAAGGCCCTACTTACGCACCCTCTGCGTTGCACTGCACAAGGACGGGCGACCCAGAGAGAGAAGGATGCACCTCTCCCTTCCCCGGAGGAGGGCCGGGTGGAGAATCTGGTTTCCAAAAATCTCGACAGGAGAGAGGGTTTCTCTGTTTCTGGGTCCCAAGAGGGCATGGAGAGTCGGGGACGGACCAACACCAGACCGCACTCATCCTCCTCTTTCGCCAGCAGGCAGCAGCGGACGGTTCAAGAGCGTTGTCAAAGGCCCTACTTACGCACCCTCTGCGTTGCACTGCACACTCAGACCCCTCTCCAGGTCCCTGCATTCCACTTTGCTGCCCCACCGTGGGTACGTCAGTGGTCCTGCTGGTCCAGCCCGTGTGGTGTCTAGGTACCTGGCTACCCATACCATCTTGCTGGTTCCTGCTGACGATCAGACTCGGCTATGCGATTCAGTTCGCATCAGTGAAGGCGGCTGATGCTCTTGTCTTGTGGGCGGAGATCGCAGTCCTACTGGCGAAGGATGCGATAGAGCCGGTCCCTCCAGCCGATATGGAGATGGGGTTTTAGAGCCCCTACTTCATTGTACCCAAGAAAGGCGGTGGGTTACGACCGATCTTTGACCTGCGTTTCTTGAACCGGGCCCTTCACCGGTTACCGTTCAAGATGTTGATGCATGAACGCATCTTCGGGTGCATCCGTCCCTGAGTTTGGTTTGCAGCGATCAACCTGCAGGACGCATAGTTTCATGTATCGATCCTTCCGCACCACAGACCATTGGTGCGGTTCATGTCCGAAGGACGAGCATATCAATACGAGGTCCTGCCCTCCGGGCTGTCCCTGTCGCCCCATGTCTTCACATAAGTTGCGGAGGCAGCCCTGGTTCCCTTGAGAGTACAGGGCGTTCACATTTTCAACTACCTCGACGACTGGCTCGTACTAGCTCAGTCTCAGGATCAGTTGTGTGCACACTGGGTCTTGGTGCTATAGCATCTCAGCCGGTTGGGCCTTCGGGTCAGCTGGGAAAAGAGCAAACTCTCCTTGGAGAGGATCTCTTTTCTCTGTATAGAGTTGGATTCGGTCAAGCATCGCCTCAAGCAAGGACGTGCTGAGTCGGTGTTGAACTGCCTGAATATGTTCAAGGGCAGGACGGCGGTCCCACTGAAACACTTTCAGAGGCTCCTGGGGCATATGGCGGCTGCAGCGGCAGTCACACTGCTGGGGCTGCTTCATATGAGACCACTTTAGTACTGGCTCTATGGCCATAATAAATAATGAAAATCTGTCATTATTTACTCACCCTAATGTTTTACTTCTGTGGAACACAAAAGGAGATATTCGGAAGAATGCAATTTTTACTCTTTTCTTTGCAATTACAATAATGGAATCTGAAGCTTTCGATATGTCTGGTGTGTGATATTCCACATCTTCAGGGTTGTTATTGTTAACTAAAATTAAAGCCACAAAAACATTTCGGTTTCTTGAAGTAAAATTAAGGAATGAATGACTAAATAGTTTATTTATTTATCTTAACAGAAATCAAATAAAATATAAAAAAGTAAAAAATATATTTTATTTCAGTCAATACCCAAAAAACATATTTCTCATTATTATTTAGTTTAACTTGATGTACTAAAACAACTGAAACTATAACTGAAATAAAAATAAAATCTATATAGAAATATTTAAAATAATAATACAATCACAAAACCACACAACAAAACTAAAACTTCAACTAGAATTAAAATATAAATTGAAAATATAAAAATAAAAACGAATCCAAACAATTAATAAAAACTATAATAATATCTCAATAATAAAATAACACTTCTTGGGTAATATGATTACTTTTGTTAAGAAACTAATTTATATTTACATAATTATTCAGGAAACACTTTACAATAATCCATATGTTAATATTAATTAACTTTACTTAAAATGAGCTAACAATGAAAAATAATACTTAATTTTTTATCTTTATTTATCTTAATGGTAGGTTTAACATTTATTACATTATTTCTGTAAATATTATTTAATGAACCTGAGCTAACATTAACTTACTTGAATGAACAGTCATATTTGACTTAACTAACATTAACAATAATTAATAAGTACTGTAACAAATGTATTGGTCATTGAAAGCTAATGTTAGTTAATGCATTAACTAATGTTAACTAATGGGACTTTGTTGTAAAGTGTTACCATTATTCATTTATAATCTTCCACTTCAGTGAGCTGTTAACTGCTGTGATTCGATCAATGAGTCAATGAGTTGAACTTGAGAATCAGATCAATCGATTCATGAACAAATCATTCAGACAATTACTTAATTAAGCTAAATGATCTGATATACTAAAAGCAATATTTTCTGCTTCTGGCTTCGGTTTCTGTGTAATATTTTAGATTGACTTTGAAGAGACCGGTGGTGTCCTTATTCAAGCCAAATAATTACCTCATAAAACCTGAGCTGATTTACACTTGTGTTTCAACAGAAGCATGTCATTCTGCTCATAAAAGTCATTTGCAACCCACATATTATTTGCTGTGAGGCGAACCTTCTCTATTCATTGTTCACGAGACACTGGTGTGCCTCTTGGTTTCCACTCATTCATTCCAGGCAATAAAATATCAGTCAAATACTCTCCACTCGAATGGACTAATTTCAGGTCCTTGAATGACTTTTCGTTGAGCTCCATTAACTTTTACTGCGGACAACCTCAAGGAGTGTCTTGCGTACGGCTGCTGTAGTGTTAGAGAAATCCACAGATATGGAGCATGTTTGAGTGAAAGTCGTCTTTCATATGTGAAAGCTCAGCCTAGACTCGATCCCTCGGGAGTGTGTTTTCCATCTTAAAACGCATGAAGGTTGTTAATGAATCCGATGAAGACTGTATGTTGAGAATGTTGACCAATGTTAAGAGCAGAACTTTAAAGTTCTTCCAGGTCAGTCTTTGCTCGAAGTGGGGAAAAATGGGTGCCAAGTACTTCTTGTATCGCTTTTCTGTTCTGTGAGATTTCTAAAGACATGCACAACAATATGGCCAGGTATCCATCAGGGTCAGAAGTTACCTTTTCTATGAAGGGGCGATATTTGCCCTCTGGAATTGATTTCCAGGGTCATTTTTACCTTCATTTTTTATAATTACCATATTAATTGTATCTGTTGTATTTTGTGTCAAATACTTACATTTAACCAATTACTTTAATAATTCTAAACTGTTACTAAAATACTAAAGTGTTACCAATAATAATAAAAAAAAACTTTTAAAATTGTATGTACAGTATGTTATGCATTTTTGTAAAAACGAAACTTATTACAGTTTAATGCTGCAATTATATGACAAAAAAATAATTATTGTTGATTATTATGGGCCAATAATTGGCAATAATATATTGTATCCATTAGTTTTCTTATTATTCAATTCAAGTTTATTTGTATAGCGCTTTTCACAATGCAAATCGTTGCAAAGCAGCTTTACAGAAATGTTGGCGGTTTTGTATGTTGTCTGACGGTTGGCATCATATGGTCTTTTAAGGGGTTGGCCCCGCGACGAACAGATTCCACTTCAATGGGGGAAACGCGTACTTGCGCAGGCTATGTTGGCAATCTCTTCTCAGGTGTTCAGTCATCTGTGATCTTGCCAATCCCATGGCAGAACTAGAGAAGGAAATAGAGAAAAAGTAGCATTAACAAATTTGACAAAATTCACACAAAAATGGACATATCTATGGGCTATATCTTTGCAACACTTTAGCGGATTCTTGGTATACCAAGCATGACCTGAGGGCACATGAATAATTTCGGCACAGCGCCACCTACTAGTCAGAAGATATACACAAATATAAATTTTTGTTTAAAATTTCTGAACATTTGGAACCAAAAATCCTAAAATTCATCTAATTTGAGTTAGAGCATCATACTGAGTCAAACTTTACCCGATTTTCCTATTTACACCTAGTTTATTATTTTTTTTAAATCCTGATATATGCGTGCGAAACAACGTACGCACATTTCAATGTCCATTTTGTGCATACGCAACGTTTATAAATTAGGCATCTGGTCTTTACTAAGTAATTAAAGACAGCTCCTTAGCTCTTCATTATACCTCTGTTGTGCTTGGCCACAACTAGTCAAGTTGCTGCTTGCAGCTATATTTGCCCTTGATATTGTAATAATGATTATTGTTGATTAATAAAATACATTAAAAAAAGTTTTTCTGTTTGGAGAAACCGCACGTCACAATCTGGCTACACAGACAAAACATGTCGGTCGATGACGTTAGTCTAGCGCAAGTTATGCAAAAAAAAATCATGTTATACTCAATAAAGCTGCTAAATGCATGCCTTACTTGCATCGTTTCAACACTGTACTTTTGTGATGAAAGAAATTGCAAGTGCACAGAATTCAGTTAGCGAGCGTGCACACTCAACAAAACTCAGGCGTTTTCAGTTTATCAGTTTTCACTTTATTGCAACAGCCGAAATACTTCACTTTAATTGTACAGGCCCATTTCTGGCCCCTTATCTTGAATTTGTTGGGCATTTTGTTTATTTTGGTGCCATTTTTGCCACAAGTCCCAGGTTAATTTCTAATCCTTATCCATTTATCTGTATGCCGGTATAATGGAGGGCTTTTTATTTGTATTTAATTTATTTAAAAAGTTATTTAGAGCACCCCTTCCTAAGTGATTGGTTCAAGACTAACAGTTTGTACGGTAATCTATAAAAAAGGATATATATATATATATATATATATATATATACACACATTTTTTGTTCCTGTGAATTTGATTTCCTCATTAAATAAGCACAACATACTGAAAAGAATTAACATTAAGACTCAATAATGTAATTTGATTTGCAATTTCATACACCTGTATAAAAGTCAATTTACAAATGTAATTCAAAACCCACTTTTTCCCATAATCTGACATATTTCAAAGTGAAACATGATATTCACTGAGGAAAAAAGAATGTAGAATGGGACTTGTTTGGCAGGAATTAAGTGAATTGTTAACATTTGGCATAGCTTTTCAATAAAAGATTAGAGGCATTTTACTAAGAATTAAATAGTCAATGAATCATTCACAATAAGATCAGCAACATACATTAATGGATTGAAATGTAAGAAAGAAAAAAAACTGTATAAATTAAAATAAAATAAATTATATTATATGATTGTTACTGTTGGTGCTAATAAAGCTCACAAAGACGAGGATTAACACTAGGAAATAGACTTTAACAAAAATACTGGAAACAGGAATAAAATGCACACCAACATAAACGAGAACTGATAAACACTGAGGACTTATAAGCATGAACCAAACAAAGGAACTAATGAGGTAACTAACAAGACAACAGGTAGACAGAATGAACTGACTGAAGAACAATCACATTGTGCATTTTACAGTGTAAATTATGAATCACTGTTTTACACCCACAACATTGGTAACCCAGATGGTAATAAAAAAAAAAAAGATATTAAATGATTTATTTATTTATGCTTCAAAAATAGCAGATGATTACATGTTCATGTTAGCTTGTCGTCAGCTGTCCACCAGTCACAGACTAGTCTTGTGTCAGTTGCTTTGCACTGCTCAAGGGGTGCTACTGGTTGGTGTGATGTCAAGGGAGGCTGTTTCACCAGCATGGTGACAAACCACACACTTAACAGTCAAGAGAGCTTGGTGTGACAAGGGAGGCAAATTGCCTTTCAACAACCCGGAGACATCACCAGTTACTCAGTAAGATAGAATTGTCATGTTTCCTGCTGTGACCCGATTCAAAAGATTTACCGCTCAGGTCATTGGTCAATTGATTAGGTAATGTTAATTAACACTGGTCTATCAGAGCTCTGAGCTGTTCAGGATGTTACTTGATAAAGCCATGCTAGCTGCTTTAATTATAGCCATCTACCATAAAATCAATACGAGCGGCTTGGCAGTGCTAATGTTCGGCTGTATTGATTTTAAATAACAATAAATTGAGGCCTGATTACCGGTAGAGTTTCATATGTTTTTTTTATATTCTTTATGTAATCAGGGAAATTCCTCCACATTTGTCACATGTGCATCAGTTGGATATGCTGTAAATGCCTTTGTAGGTTACATTACAAGAGGAATTAAACACACACACACACTGAATACATTATATAGACTTTCTGTCTGGTTGACTGTTTTCAAGCAGTTATTAGCAGTATTCATTGTGAATGTTATTTGTTTATTTATTTTTGTTTTTTCTTCCAATATTTGTTTCATGGGGGATGCAAATGCCTGAAACTAAGAATCCAACTAAATGGAAGGGATGATTTGCAAGACTAGAATAGATAGAGAATTTTAATCTTCTAAAAAAGGTTGTTACACATGACAAACGAACACTACTCTTGTTGAGCCATATGTAAAAATCCAGTGATGGGAAAACAGAATGATTTGCTTGTTTGCTTGCTTGATTGATTGATTGATATATTGAGTTTTTGGTTGGTTAAATTTTTTTTTTTTTTTCACAATTATTTTTGTGCTTTTGCTTTCTTACAGAACAAAGTCAAAACAAAGAATTCATGACAGAATGTTTGAATTCTTAGTGATTTTGTTTTAGATATATATATATAAAAAAGTTAGATTCCGACAGGAGATGCTTCAACAGACTCTTAATAGAAAGCCTTTAAAAATTAATATGCCTGAAGGATTGTTAACTGAAAGGAGATTTTTAATAGAAATTACATTATTAAAATGTATGTATTGGATCCTATTAGTCTTGCATTCATTGCTGGATAATCTTACTCTTTATAAATACTCTTTTTACTGGAGAAAAATGTACATAAACTTACGACAGAACTTAATTGATGGAAAAAAAAAACTTGAACCAACCTGTGTTTTTCACTAATATCTACTTGCAAACAGATTCATTATAGCATCTATTGACTTTGTTGTATTGCTGGACTCTTTAAGCTACATATGAGTCATCATGGTTTATTCAGACGAGCTGACCTTCACTTAACGTCTTTAGAACAGCACATTGTTACTTTCTTTTAGTTGGATTCTGAATTTGAGGCTGTCTGAACCAGCCTTGCCTTTAGCATCAATTAATTCAATGTATCAAATTAACTTCAGATCTTCAGTTTGTTGAACTTTCTCAATAAGTGACCTTTTGAATTACTTTCTTGCTTGTTTTTTTTTTCTTATAAAATAACTTGTTTAGTGAAAGTGTTTGCAGGGAAAAAGAATGGGTGGATTTGAATGAAAACTTTAACAATGTTGCACTACAGTACATCCATTAAAGAGAAAGTTCACTCAAAACTAATATTTACTCATCCTCATGTCATCCCAAACCTGTATGACTCTCTTTCTTGCCTGGAACACAAAAGCAATGTCCATGAGGATAATGAGGATAGTGACTCTCATTCAATAATGCATTTTTTTATTTTTTTTTCAGAAATGTCAAATTTTCTCTCGTTTTGTGTTCAATGCAAGATAGACATAAGAATGACATGAGAGCAAATTAATGATCACAGAACTGTCTTTTTTGTTAAACTATCCCTTTAAAAAGACTTACCACTGATACACAGCCGTTGAGTCCTCTGTTTCCATACCAAAGAGACAAGAACCAGAATGAGACAAAAGTCGAGGATGTAACCTGAATATTTGATTTGAACCTGTTCCTGACAGGCGCCTGCACTAGTTGTAAATCCAACGATTAAATTACAAAGCGCACTGGGCACTAATTTAAGTTTTTATATGTACACAGTATCAATATTGATTTCAGATAGCAGATGTATTAATAGGCGGAAATCATCTCTAAAACAGAGGACTGTCGCCAGGTCCGGAAACCTGATATTGTGACCGATGCAAAGGAGTGTAAAACATAGTATCCTGCCAAGGAGAGAATGTTACTCGAGCAGACAAAAAAATCAATTTAGCGGAGACAACCCGGCTCCTTTATTTACATCTCAATTACTTTTTCATTTCGCCACTGCGGGCTCGGGGCCGCCGTGTGACAGAGAGGGCCGAGACTTGCAGCACTCACTTGGGAAGAGGGGATGGCATTTTCGAGCCTTACTTTTTGTAAAAGATGAATTTGTTGGCTTTAATTTGTCAGGGAAAATGAAAGAGTGAGCTTTCTGGTTTAACCGTTCCTTTCCCAGAGGAAAGATTAGGGGGGTTCACAATTTCAAAGGCAGATTCAAAGGCACATCCAAACGGGTGGCATGTGCCACAGGATGTAGTTACCACATCATGCTGTTCAGGCAGAAATTATGAAATTCACTTAATATGATTTATTGTCTACATCCCACTCTACTTCACTTTCAATTGGTATTTCGAAGCTAGCAAAGCTTATAAAAATGATCTGGCCATGAAAAACGTAGTTTTCTTTAGCTGTGTTTTCACAGATGAGTGGAATCATTAGGTAACGTGTGAAATATATAGTTTAATTTTTGATTATGGATTATGTATATTCTCTGTTTCCTAGACATTAAATGTAATGACAGACTTAATGTGAAGAGGCTGCTGTTAAAGAGCTAAAATCATGCACAGGCATGAGTTAAACATTAATATTGATTATTAGAGAATGCACATTTAATTATCTGCATATATCATATTTAAATGCACATTTAATTATTTGCATATATCATAAATCCAACCAGCAATGCCTATTTTTGCTCTCTGAACTAAATGCTTTTTAAATAGGTGATGTTAGGCTCCGTTAACATATCAGGACAATTGCAATCCAATCTGAAATTTGCCACGTTTTCTTTTTCAAAAGGATAAAAGCGAAGGATTTGTGGTTCAGCCACAGATGCATCAATATAATGTCATAGAGCAGAGGAACTGATGGATCTCATGTTTCATGTATGCGCACTGTTGTTCGTCTATACGTCGGTCTTGCATTATTTTTGCATCAAACATCCCAGTAAAGATTTGTTTCCCTCTCAGTATAGGAAAATAAGGCTAGTTGTAACACAGTGAGGTTGTTGAAAGGTTATGAATATTGTCCTCTAAACTAAAATTTCAATATCATCATATTTTTGCAGTGGCTGTTGTATAACAAATGAACACAATTAAACTACTTGCATAAATTCAGACAGGAGTCAATATTATTAAGCTACATTATATATGTATATACAGTGGGTACGGAAAGTATTCAGACCCCCTTAAATTTTTCACTCTTTGTTATATTGCAGCCATTTGCTAAAATCATTTAAGTTCATTTTTTTTCCACAGGTGTATATATATATATAGATAGATAGATTTAAGAATTTCAGGGCAAGTTGTGTCCTGTCACATTTAAATTAAATAAATATACAGTTTAATTGTAGTGTTTAAATTGTTTTCTATTTGAGGATTTGATGATTAAAATTATTTGTACATGTCACACTTCATTTTAGTCTACATAAGATTATTGATTATCGATTTGTATCACTTTATAAGCACACTGTAAAAAAAAAATTAATAAATAAAAAAAAAAAAATATATATATATATATATATTCAAAGGAAGACAAAGATTACTGGAGTACGTTTTCAAGAAAGTACTATTTCAGTCTTTGTACTGTACTTTAGTCCAATGTGTTACTTGTCATTTCTTTTGTAATTAATTGTGAAATTTATTAGCAATTTCTGAGTGAACATATTTCTACATCAAAATTTTGCACATTAAATTTTCAGTGCATTTATGTCTGATGTTTTGTAAAGCTTACCTGAATTATTAACTAAGGGAGATGAAGTTTAATCTTAAATTGAGCTGAAAAGCCTATAAAAAGCTATTTATTGGCAGGTTCCATTGTGACAACTTACCCCATTGTGTATGACAATATGCCCTACTACTGGGGTATGTTGTCACGAAAGGTCAGTATGTGGAACTTTCAAAAAATAAAAAATAAATTCCTATACTGTGAAAAAAGAGTTTCTACAGTTCTATAGTTTAAAGAGTAAATAGGAAATGCCTTAAAAATGCATCAGCACAGTTAAGCAATAACACATCTCCTGTAACAAAGAATAATATCATAGTGTTTATTGACTTGTTCTCTATTTAAATGAGTGCCGGCGCCTGTTATGGGTCGCTTTTTGTCTCCCACAAACAAAAGGTTTGAAAAATCGTTTTGATATTCAGTGTGGCAAAAGCCCCGTTTGCTAACGTTACACAACATGTTATTCAGCAGCACAAAATCAGCTCTAAAGCCGACTGTTTCCTGAGCCGAGCGCTGGTGGTCCTCTATTGTGCTGCAGCAGAAAACGTTAACGCACAATAAAAATGTGCCTCTTAACAAGCATAGCATCGCAGGCAAACAGACAGCAAGAAAACATCAAGGAGACTTCTATGAAAGCGTATGATTCTCGACTTGTGGCAAAACTGGTTGCAAACAGCATGAAACTGAGCTTAAAGGCAAACATGATGAGACACGGTTGGAATCCATCACAGGGACACGCAAATAGAGTTCGGCTCTCACGCTCGCATACATATGTACACTTGCGCTTGCACACACAAACACCCACTCTAAATGAGCTCGCCTCAGGGTCCCTACGTGACACCCTGAACTTTTATTTGCATCCTTTGCTGGGTTTGAAATGTATAACGTTTAGGTCAGAACAAGGAGAGTAAATCTATCTTAATCGTGCCAGGATGTAGCGTTGATGAATGACCCGGATCCCTGAAGTGTACTGGCCCTCTGACAGCAGGCGATTAATAAACAGATTGTGCAATCCCTTCCTTTGTGTGCCATCATGAAGTGGCACCTCTGTGTTCCATCCATGCTGTTGATAATAAATACTCATGAGCCTAATGATGCCTGATTACTGCAGCAATCTTTGCCTCATTAAGCTGATTAGCTGAAATGCTGTAACGGAGAGTATGTCTGTTTAATAACATCCAGCAAGGTAGACACCTTGCAGAGAGGGGAAATACATAAATGCACTTTTAACCTTATAAAGCTACCCAGCTGTCTCTCTTAACACGCAAATAATAAAAAAATAAAAAATCACGCCATGTTGCCCTGGTGAATGTCTGTAAAACTCTCACGGTAGATGTTTCAATGCCGGTATTAAATGTTCAAACGTTCCTTCAATATCAAGGACGTTCAATCACACAAGCCTTCGTGTCTGTTGATCCAGTAACATATTCTCTTTTTTTTTTTTTCATAAATTTATGACCCCTGTGCTAGAAAAATGTCCTTCAGTGTCAAACGGGCCTTGTGTGTCTTCAAACAAATCAAGGGAGCAGGCAAAGTCGCTGACCCCAATAATTTAGCACACTGCTTTGGACATTTCAAGACATGGGGAAAACGCGCCGACTGGCCAAACGGAGCCCAGCCTCCCTTGCTTTATTACAGGTTTCTGACCCACATTGGAGCCTGCTGCTAAGAGGGGGCATGAAGCTCACAGGGGTTATACCAATGACACCACCGTCTCCATTTGAAACAAAACACGCTTCAAAGACATTGAGTGAGTGTTTGTCCCGGAGGAAAATCCTTGCACTTGGCATTACCTACGAGCGAATAACAAATGTACCTTTGTAAATGACTGCTGGGGCCATTTCTATGAATATTTGCATTTCTAACCTGCAAACATTATTTCAAATGAATTCCCTTTTCAAAGAAAATCTAAACAAAAAAAAATAAATGAATCCCTTAAACTGCAGGCACCTGGAAAGTTGTATAATGTCTAATTAATATGCATAAAATGTATGGCTGTGATACTAAGAAATTACTCTTTGTGCATGTGCCTGTGTGTGTTTCCAAAATTTCAGGGCAGTTGTTAAACTCTGCCTCGGGGTTTCCTCTCTGGGCCCCTGAATATGCAATACATATTTAAATAGACCTTGGGTTGTTTTCCAACTGTAATTCTAAATGCATTTGTACATACATCTGCATGTCTGCTCATTTACATCATTGATAAAGTGTATTTTTCTTTATTTGTTTTGTTCATCTCAGTGGCTTAGGTTTTATTTGAACATTCATTTAAAATTAAATTCAGTTTAATTTATGTTTGCATGTTGACGGTGTGACAGTAGAAGATAATATTTTTGTCAAAGTAAAGAACAAAGCCTTTGTTTTTTTAAAACAATATAAATAAATAAACCTTTTATTCAAGCATCATGCACTCTTTTATGACCAGCACTTGAATGTGGATAAGTTTTATGAAAAAAAGCAACATTTTGAACAAAAAGCTGAGAAAATCATATTTTTTTAAAAGACTACTTCTGGATCAGATTCAGAATGATGATCAAAACATTGATGGAATAGATCGCCATTTCATTCTGTAACAATTTGATTTATATGCTGTTTAATGCTTGATGATCATTTATTTTACATATGCATCTGTTTATATACGCAATCATTTGTTTCTGCTTCTTATTTGCCGTGTTTTGATCCAGACCTTCAAAACTCTCTCAGAAGATGTGTAATAGTGCCTCCTACCATATAACCATAAGAAAAATAAGTGTTTTTGAATGAAACAGTTGAGAGAATGAATCAATGACTCATTCATAAAGACAGTCAATTGTTTTGTGACTGAATATATAAGTGTAATGAGAGTCCACTGAAGGTGAGTTTTGTGAAAACCCAAGTGCAGCTTTATTACATCCAAATGTGAGCAGATACAAAAATAAGCAACGACTTGGCTTGACTTGACTTGGCACAAAGCAAACTTAAACATGGAAAAAAAAAAAAACTCTGGTGCTAGGTATTCAATTTTAACACTGTGATGAACTAAATACTAATTAAAAATAAATAACATAAAAATAAAAAGATTGAGTGCACTTCACTTATTTCACCTATTAATCTTTCCCTAGTATATCTATTGCATTATGCATTAATTCATTACATATATTCATTCATTTATTTATCTCCATAAAGCCCTCATGCAGTGCCGTGCATGGTTGTTTGTGGTCTTTTCTTCTCCTTTTTTATTTATTTATGAAAAGATGCTGTGCTCTCTATTCATTAGAGTTTGGGGATCTGCACTGGACATGCATAATAGAAAAAAAAAGCCACGAGTGTCAGAGTCGGCATTGATCCAGAGCCTCTTGACTGTGTTTCCCAATAGAGGCAGCACAACTTATTAGAGAAACATGCTGCCTGCCCGCTCCAGCTGCAGAAAGAGATTATACAGACAAAGCTGGCCAGCTGTTTCTTGCATGCACTATCAGTGACTAATTGAGACCAGTAAACACAGAGAGAGCTGGACCCCAGTAACACTTCATTTACTGTGTCCAAAATACACGACCAATGGAGAAGGTTAATTGCTGGGTTGGTTTGTGAGAGAGTGAGGCCTGATTAGACATAAATACATATTCAGCACCTCAAAGAGGAATAATTACTGTGACCCCTGGAGAGGCCTCTGGGCCAGATCAGTGGAATTATTTGATTTGTGTAAGCTTAGATGCTGCAAGAGAAATACATGTAGATGAAAGTAGTGTTGCGCATTTGGGTATCATTGGAGCCCCATGTTTTTACACATCCAGTCATTTTACAATTTCAAGTCGAGGAAATGTTGTATGTTAACATCCAGAATGTATATGTGAATTGTTGTTGGGTAATGGCAATATGGCAGGGCTTGGGATAAAAAGATACATATTTGAAAAGGCAAAGGCACATTTCATGTTGGTTTTAAGCATTATTTATTTCGATAAGACATTGATCCATTGGCAACAATGTGGATCCCTGGAGTTTAGCAAAACAGATCAATGGCAAGACTTGGAGGTTAATGCGATGAGCTTCATTGTTGCTGACCGGCCCCTCGCCATGCATGTTAAGAGAGATGCCTCTTGGGTATCATACATCTGAGAATATGTTCTTGTACTTACATTTATGCATTTAGCAGATGCTTTTATCAAGTGACTTGCATTGCCTTTAAATTATACATTTCATATCTTCACACTCCTGGGGACTGAACCCATGACCTTGGCATTGCTAGCAGCTAGCACCATGATTTACTATAGGAATGTGTTCAAATTAGTTCTTAAAGGTGAAAATTTGATAAATAGAACACAAAACACACAGACACACACATATGTATACACACACACACACACATACTACAGTTCAAAAGTATTTATTTATTAGGAAATTATCAAAAGTCAGTCAAAACATTTATAAGGTTACACTTTCTATTCTATGTACTTTCTATTCATCAAAGAATCCTGAAAAATGAATCACTGTTTCCACAAAATTATTAAGCAGCACAACGTTTTTCAACATTGAAAATGAAATAAATATTTCTTGAGCAGCAAATCAGCATATTAGAATGATTTCTGAAGGACCATGTGACAGAAGACTGGAGTAATGATGCTGAAAATGCCGCTTTTGCCATCACAGGAATAAATTACATTTTAAAATACATTACAATAGAAAGCAGGTATTGTAATAATATTTTAAAATATTACTGGTGGAATATTTTTGATGAAATAAATGCAGCCATTGTGAGCATAAGAAGGCTTATTTCAAAAACATTAAAAACAAATTATAATAATCCTATGACCTCAAACATTTGAATGGAAGTGTACCCCCTCACTTCACCTCAAAATTTAAGCTGATTCACGCGCATGATTTTTTGACTAGCGTTTGAATTCTGTCAGACAATGCACTTTCTCTGGTACTGCGTTAACAGTGTTGCCGTGGCGATGTTTTGCCTCGCACAGCTGTAGTTACTCTCGGAGCAGACTGACACCGTCAGATAATCGCCTCTGTCTATTTCCTGGTCCTTTACCCAAACACCTGTGCTTCGCACGCACCCAGATAAACCCCAGCCCGTCTGTATATGACACCCTCACTGGCAGTCAAAATAATCTCCTTTCCAAGTTAAAAGAGAATTTAACTTTGTACCTGCTAGAGCACGGGTGCAATTTAATGCTCTGTCCGATAACTAATGGAAGAAACTCTTTAAACTTCACAGCTTAGAATAAGCTTGTCAGCTTATCATATTATGCTTGTGAGCTTATAATATTAGCATTAAAATATTCTAAGGATTTCTGAAATAATTTTAAAGGAGAGAACAACCATTTGACTTTACATGATCGTGCATGAGTGGTTATGAGGCAAGAGGGTGATTTGACAACAATCAATTTGTCATTATCGTGGAATGTTTAATGTCTCATGTTTATGCTTCAAATTCTTTTTAATATGCAGTATTACAGTGTTTTACTCACTGCTAAAATTGCCAAAATCTCTATGAAACTACAAGCTGTGGAAAATGAATCATTCGTGTTCTGAAAAGGTACAAAAAATGAATGTCTATATTAATTGGTGATGATTACCTAAAATTCATCCTTGGTCAGTGAACAGTTCCTTCCATATGAACTGTTCACCCCAAAAAATGAATATTTGATGAAAATGTACTCACCATCAGGCCATCCAAGATGTAGATGAGTTTGTTTCTTCATCAGAACAGATTTGGAGAATTTAGCATTAATTCACTTGCTTAACCTTTGCAGTGAATGGGTGCCATCAGAATGAGAGTCCAAACAGCTGATAAAAAACGTCACAATAATCCACAAGAAATCCACATGACTCATTTCCATCAATTAACGCCTTGTCAAGTGAAAAGCTGCCTGTTTTATAAGAAACAAATCCAAAAAATGGTTTGGGTGAACTGTTCCTTTAACACATTTTGTGACAGTCCTTGGGATTCCTTACAGTCAATTATGCAATTTATGCAGTAATTTATCATTCCTAACAGACTTGCTATTGCAAAAATGTCATGATTGTGATTTTTTTCACTTCCAGGGCAATAGTGGGTCAAATTGCTCCTGGGCCTCAGTCATCTTCATCATCATTTACTGATCATCTTCATTCGGTCATTTTCCAGCATGGTCTTTCCAGAACCCAATACCCAGCTATTTTACAACAGAGTAAACCATATTATCATAGGATTAATGATGCAAAAATGTTGGATTGCAAGAAGCGCACAGAGCATAAAAGACGATTAAAAACCATCATTAAATAGGCCAGAAATTCTAAGTTGATATGGTTCATGGTTTAACACTCACCATGCAGTAAATATGCCTGGGACTTAATGCCAAAATCAGTCACTTGTGGGTAATATCCAGAAAAACTATCCCAATGTACATCCTCTGACTCATCATGAAATCAGCATCAACTCTGAAAGCTCTGCCAAGGGAATATAACTTAATAATAATAATAATAATAATACATTTCCGGTCTCCTGTTGTTCAGTTAAGTATAGGTTTAATGGATCTAACATCCAGAATAAGGCATTAATGTGTGCTTTATAAGTACTAATAAACAGCCAATATACTAGTAATATGCATGCTAATAAGCAACTAGTTAATAGTGAGAATTGGTCCTTAAAATAAAGAATTGAAGAAATTCTCAAATTTACCACAGTGAATAATATGTAAAGGCATGGGAAGAGTTTTTGATTACAATGTTTTCCAATGCAGAGCCTTCCATTTCCAAACTAAAATTAATCAGAACATTTAATGCTTTGACTTTGCAGTATATTGAGAACAGCATTAAACATAATTGAATTTTGATTTCAGGTCTGGCGCAGTGAATGTGTGACATGACAGTATGACAATAGGCATATGTTTTTCATTTTAAAAGAACTTGTTAAGTGTCAGCTCATTACCCATCTTAAGACCATTTAAGATAGTCCAAATGAATCAGAGCTGTTTTTTTCTATTTCTATTTTTATTTAATACATCTACATTCTCTTATTATCTGTATTTACTTTTTATTTATATTCAATTTTCTACGACTTTTATTGCTAATTAAATAGGAAATTATTTGTATGTCTTCAATATTAATATAGTGAATATTAAACTGAAGTATGTTTCATTCAAAAAATGTTGCAACATTTGGAAAAATATTTTAATAGTGTTTGGAAAATAAGCACTCTTACATCCTTGTATTAGTCCAACATGACTTATTTGACACAAAGTGCCATCAAACATGTCGTTCTCCCAAACAGACATTGAGATCAGTCTGTAATTAATGATCCTCGTGGCAAGAACCAGCATTAAATGAAGTGAACAATTTCAGGACTGACAGAGATTATGAAACAAAAATGATTACGGTCATTGTAATAGAACAATAATATCCTGCATACTAAAGTATTAATGTGCTAGATTAAAATAGGCCCATCCATTAGAGCACTGATTTTTCATTTAATCTTTATGGGAAGGAAATAAGATTCATAATCCTTTGATTTGCTAGGAAATGGGAAGCAGAGGAATATCTTTTAATAACCAGTCTCCTTGACAGCCAAGTCATGCAGTACGCAGAGATGAGAAAAGAGCAAAGAAGAGAGCAACTATTGTTACTGCATGGCAAATATTTGCAGAGTGGTTTGACAGTAAAGATACAGAGAAACATAAAAATGGCATATGTATTTTGGTGAAATTGTTTTTTGAGTGTTCTACAAAGAATTGGGAAAAAGTGAGCCTCCCTTGTTTAGTGTGTTGCCGTGACATAGCCTACAGTTTATTTCTCATTTGTTAATGCCAGGACATAATGTTTATAACAGATTGACCTTTGAACTTTATTTAGATAGTCCACTTTAGACATATTAGACACTGTAAATATCCATATAGCTAACTATAAGTAACTCTGCAAGTACATGTCAGCTAACTCTGATTAGTAAACTGACAGGTTAGGTTATGGTTAGTAGAATAAGTTGACATGTACTTGCAAAGTTACTTTAAAATCTGCAGAGACTCATGTTTTAGCTGGAAGCAACAAATAGAAGTTAAAATGTCTTAATTATGGTCTTAATGATGAATTTGTTATTAAAACACAGCTTTTCACTTCACAAGACGTTAATTAATGGACTGGAGTGGTGTTTTCATCACCTGTGATGTTTTCATCAGCTGTTTGGACTCTCATTCTGATGGCACCCATTCACTGCAGAGGATCCATTACTGAGCGAGTGATGTAAAGCTACATTTCTACAAATTTGTTCCAATGAAGAAACCAACTCATCTACATCTTGGATGGCTTGAGTGTGAGTACAAACCCAATTCCAAAAAAGTTGGGACACTGGACAAATTGTGAGTAAAAAAGGAATGGAATAACAAAAATCAGTTCTAGCATTGCAACTTGACATCACAGCCTCATCATCAGCAGACTAAATGAGACAACTAAACCTACAAAAGGTATCTGGTGACTCAATTTAACTTGTCTGTTGTACAATATGTAGGTTTTGCCGGTCAGCGTGAGCATGCCCTGGTGTTTTTCCAAAAACTTTTTTTGCATATGTGAAGGATGCTGTTAGTAGATATCCGGACATGAGAGAAGTACAAAGCCTTCTTTACATAATAAGTAGCCTAATAGTTTAGCAACCAAATGTTAGACAGCGTAACGTTTCACTCATGGAAATTATTCATGCCGAATGAGAGGTTTGCGAGCCCACTATGTGGTTAAGTTTCAGTAAGTAAGTTTAGTTTGCTATGAACATAGCCATAGGAGCCGATTAATGTTTCTGTCAGTGGGTGCAAAAAAACGAGCATTTAATTTTTTTATAAACCACATTTTCACCACTGTTTACACAAGTAAATGATAACCGGGCTATGTTATCATACACATACACAACAAATGCTTAACATATTTAAACATTCTCATTACTCAGTAATTCATTATACTGGGTGTCAGTTTTTTCTATATTAGGCTGTACTCGTTCAATGGTGTGTTTGATGAATTCACTACACAAAATGTATCTTGCGAAGTGAAATACATGCAATTGCCAACCAAATAATACACACATATGTTTCTGTCAGTGGGTGCAAAAAAACGAGCATTTAATTTTTTTATAAACCACATTTTCACCAGTTTACACAAGTAAATGATAACCGGGCTATGTTATCATACACATACACAACAAATGCTTAACATATTTAAACATTCTCATTACTCAGTAATTCATTATACTGGGTGTCAGTTTTTTCTATATTAGGCTGTACTCGTTCAATGGTGTGTTTGATGAATTCACTACACAAAATGTATCTTGCGAAGTGAAATACATGCAATTGCCAACCAAATAATACACACATTATTTCTATTAGGGTTGCGCTTCACTAAATAAAATTATTTAATTAATACCTGTTTACAAAAAGCACTTATTCGCACGTACACTGCAAGTTTGAGTTACACGTAATATCTGAGGGAGCGCAGAGCTATAATCACTATATTGGAGAGCAAGCCCGCTGTAAGCCGAGAGATTTGTGCTGGTGCCCTCTCGTATTACAATAATGCACTCTCGACATTTGCCATTGAAATAATGCCAAGTACTGCCTCAAATGAACTATAAATACGAGAATAAAGTTGTAAAAGCTGCAATCCATTTCTTATTGGTTAAAAGGAACAAAGACTATCTTGTGTTTTTCACAAGCACCCACGGGATCGACGCCTATGGCATTTGTAACGAATCAGCTCATGGGAAATATGAATAATTAACCATAACTAGTTATAATTAATTATGAATATTTTAGATCCGCTGTAGATATTTAGCTGACCTCTCAGGGTCAACTGTCTTGTCAATTCTAAGAATGTTAATTTCCTGGTTAAGGGAAATAACTTTCTTACTGTACAATTCTACAAAAGCTTGTAGCATAAATCTGCATGATTAAGTGACTCCAGTTATAAGCAAACAATGAACCACGTCAAGTGTGATACAAGTAAGGTTTTATTAACTACATAAACACTTAAACTAGTCTAACATACTACATAAACACATAAACTGGTCTAACATACACATACACACACACACACACACAC
>NW_015506551.1:210746-217725 GCF_001515645.1 Sinocyclocheilus grahami
TCAAGATGGGCTTGTCCAATGAGAAAGATGGAAATTCCAAGCGGGAGGTGGCAATTGCTGGAGGGTTTTACGACCCTTTGTCTCTAAGCATGGTAATTTGCAAATGGACTTGAATCGAAATTACTAAAGATTCTCAGGACACTAATATATATTGCCTACATACCAATATATAATATACACGCTTGTTTCGATCATAAGAAGGTGAATTCATAGATACTAAGCAAGGTAGGATTGCATATAGTGAAAGGAGTGTGTTTCTATTATAAGCCTGCATCACAGTATACAATTTCAAAGACAAAATACACGATGACAATAACATACCCAATGGCCTGAAGGATCATGTGTGTTCATTCAAAGAAAGGTTTTCCTATTAATTAATTAGTAGAAAAGTCAATTTCTACACTGCCTCTTGCCCTGGGACATGCAGGGATTTTCCCTGCTTTGCATTCCTTTAGCCAATAAACCCAGTGATATCAGCGTTGGTTGCCATGGAACCAAGGGCCTGTTCGGCTTCCTGGGGTGTTACGCATTTCGGGGGGAAGGGTTCATAGGTCCTCATATGGCTTGTTAATAACTGAGGGGTGTTACAGAGTATTTGTTAAATATAGCTAACAAAATATATATTGTGTGTTTGATTGGTCCAGACGCTACACATTTAAAATAAATGTTGTTTGTAATGATCGGCAATATAATTTTTTTAATATACATATATATTTGTTCTGTTATGAATGTCACAAAATTTAAATGATTCGGAGTGAGGGGAAGTAAAATTCATGTTAGTGTTTATATATTTTTTTCCCTAACATTTGTTTTATTTAGACCTATTCAGTATTTCAATTATTTCTGAAAGTAATAGTAAAATGCAAATTACACACCGATGCAACTTATGTTTTGTTTTTTCCCCCCTGACCTGGTGCAACTTTCCAGAAAATATAGTAAATTTAATTATATTATGCTGTAGTATTAATAAGTACATATACAATGGGGACCATTTGCACCAATAAAACATTCATATTATGTTCATTCCTCCTAACCACATTAAACTTTAGCCTTAAACACTGTTATAATTATGAGGGGGTCCTTGGAAAATCCTCTCCCCTGTAAGGGGTCCCTGGCTCCAAAAAGTTTGAAAACCCCTGAACTAGACAAATAAAGCCTTAATCTTACAATCTAATTAGCCCTTTCCTTTTATTACATTAACAAATGCCATCTAAGCATACCAAGCATACATTTAGAAACATTGCAAAAATAAGTCTGTTTAAAACACTCATCAGTTGGTTAATTTGTGTAAGATTACAGTAATGAATGGAAGAAGCTACAGTATACTGTATGTGAAAATCATAAAGCCAAGTGCTGTTGATGACATGAACTGTGCAATGTGTAATCTGAATGTGACCCTAAAGTGGCCCATGTGGTAAACAGTATTTATGGCCCAAATAGTGCCAACCAAATGTGGCATTGTCGACAGTTGAGGCCCAGATCTGGCCAACAGAACTGGACTGCCCAAATGCCATCATTGCACGCAGTATCTGGGCCGGAGCAAGGTGTTGGATCTGTGCCGGATCTGGGCCAGAGTTAAAATAAATGTGGCCCAGATTTGGGCTGGTTCTACTTTTATTTTATGTATTTGTTGTAATGGCTGACATGCGGCCTTCCTATGGCTTGCTTGTGGCCCGAATTTGGCAAACAGGAGTGGATCACACAAATGCCATCATTCTACATAGTATGTGGGCCAGAACAAGGTGTTAGATCTGGGCTTTATCTGTGCCAGAATTAAAATAAATGTGGCCCAGATTTGGCCAATTCTGGTTTATTTTATTTATTTTCATGTCTGACATGCGGCCTACCTATGGCTTGCTTGTGGCCCAAATTTGGCAAACAGGAGTGGACTGCCCAAGTGCCATCATTCTTCACAGTATGTGGGCTGGGGCAAGGTGTTGGATCTGGGCCGGAGCTGGGCCAGAATTAAAATCGATTTGGGCCAGTTCTGCTTTATTTGGTTTATTCATGGCTGACATTGGGCCTTCTTTTGGCTTGCTTGTGGCCTAAATCTGGCAAACAGGAGCGGACCTCCCAATTGCCATCATTCCACACGGTATGTGGGCCAGATAAAAGTGTCAGGTGTGGGCCTGATCTGGGCCTCAGGAATTTTGCTATCTGGGTGTCATGTACTCAATGGATGCGCAGTATGTAGCATGCAGCGCACCTCTATTTGACGTACCATAAACTAGTGTGAAGGCACACGACTCATCGCCGCTTTACTGATAGCGCTGTGTTTCTCACACATGCAAAGAGAGAGAGTCTTGCATACCATGGTGAATCGATGCACTACATGTAAACCATATTCTTTGTTGTATTTTCCTGTCAAAATAACAGAGTTCATTTAGAATTATTCAACTTTTAAGAACAATTCAGAAGATATGCCGGTTTCTCGGCAGTGTGGGGGAGCTAATGCGCGAACAGCTCTTGTTGGCTGGCGCTCATCTATTACCTGTTTTGATTTCAGCAAATCAGTTCGAGCGAACACTGACAACGTGATTATTATTCATGAACCCAGCAGATAATAATAGTAGTAGTAGTATCTTTTAATAATAATTACTATTACCTATGACCAACAATACCTTAAACACCACAACCAGTCCTAAGTTCAGTTAAAATAACAAATATGCATTCATTCATGGTTACCAAGTTTTAGTTCTAATCACTAGTTATATCATTAAATAGTGCTTAATTATCATAATATAATGCTTGATTGGCTGACGTTAAGTGCACATTCAGTTATTTAAGAAGCTGTTCTATTTTACAAAGATAAGCTGATTGGGTGGAATCATATGTGTGTGTGTGTGTGTGTGTACCTACTTAACCATATTTTGGGGAGAAATTTGTACCCAAAAGTGAGCACAACCTGACAAAATCGTTTTTTTCAATTTGTGGATGTCCTCATTTGTAAAACTTTTATTAAAAAATAAAGTAAACAACGTTTTTTTTTACTTTCGAAATTGTAAAAATGCAAAAATACGTACCTCTGGGTACTTTTCTGCAACACCGTTTTTACGTACCTTACTGCACGTTTCGTCGCAGTTTCAAAGAGAAATGTCCACTGAGTGGCGCTAAAACACGGGTTCAATACGTGAACCCTGGCAAGTTTTTATTACGTTGATATAGGTACATATTGCTGTGCTTTTATTACGTTGCTTCAGGTATGTATTGCGGCGGTTCAGAATTCAAATATCCGGGGACTGTCGCTAAAAGTTAATGCTCTATCATGTCTACCTACACCAAACCCAACCCTGGAGTTTTACTGCCTCTAGTGTTCATTTATTTTGGAAACTGCAGTGATATGTACTTATTGGTACGTATTTCGCATCTCGCGAAAACGTGCCCCCGGGTACGTTTTTACCATGAGACCAGATTGCAAAATGCAGAAAGTTTTCTGTGAGGGGTAGGGTTAGGGGTAGGAGTGAGTTTAGGTTAAAAAGTGTATAACTATCTGTATATAAAAACAATATAAGTCTATGTAATATCCCCGTTTGGGTACGTTTTTGCCATGAGACCAGATTGCAAAATGCAGAAAGTTTTCTGTGAGGGTTAGGGGTAGGAGTGAGTTTAGGTTAAAAAGTGTATAACTATCTGTATATAAAAACAATACAAGTCTATGTAATGTCCCCGTTTAGATAGCTAAGTAAACGTGTGTGTGTGTGTGTGTGTGTGTAAAATAGTATATCAGTCTGGCAAGTAAACAAAGCAATTTACTAGCCAATGTCGATTATATTGCCAAGGTGTGCGTAGAGGGTTGTCATCTGAAGTGATTTTCACATATTGTGTAGCAGTCACTCACTGTGAAGCATCCCAAGATAGTTTCTAGTGTGCCCTGGCATTTCTAAATATTTGAAAGGCGAGGCATATGTGAAATTGAGAATTGAATGTTTATTTAACGTCTCAGCACTCTATATACTGGCAGAATTTTCACAGAGACTGAAAGATATCTCATTAAATCAGTGTATGCCAAGTTGCTCCTTGTGGGTGCGTGTGTGTGGGAATGCATTCTCTTGTGTTTGTGTGAATCATTGAAATGCTGTGCCCACAGTAAACACCTATGTGAGTGTGCACACAACATGAATTAATGAAATGTCAACTCAGAGCATTAAAAATATATTCACTGCATACTGCTAATAAATTAATTTAGAGGTCCTTTTGCACTTATAAAGTATTAATTAGTGGCCTTGGTACATCTGAAAGCAATTTGCAAGAAAAGTGTTTAAGCTCAAAATTATTTGTGAAGAAAACTTGATTTAATGAATGTTAACTGAATACACAGCAATTTATTTATTTTTTTTGCGATTTTGTATTATACATTACCGTTAAATTGTGCGTATTTCTGCATTATTGAGACACCAATTTGGACTATGCGCACAGCACACCTTTGACTGCTAGTTTTTAAAGCAGAGTTCACCAGACAGGATGTTCTAATGAAGTCTTCTATTCTCAAGCATCTCACTCTCTCTTTTTTTTTTTTTTTTTTCCGTTCAGACTTTTAAATTCAGCAGCTAATGCAATTTTGTGCCTTCATTCCTGAAATATACTTGGTAGGGCAGATCAGGTATAATTGTAACAATTAGAAAATGGGAAATGTGTAGCCTAAAGCTATGAGATTTTGCCTTAAACATCTTATTAGGGTTAAAACATGCAAATAAAATGTATAATTTAATTGAATCAGATGCAAATATATAACATATGAAAACACATTTTTTTTCAGAATATGAAAGGCAGGCTTTAATAGAGAAAACACTATATGACAAAGCAAACAAAACAGATGATCAAAGATGATGATATGGAAAACACATAAAGACATGATCAAAATACATTTCTTAATATAATAAACTCTAAACTCTAAAAGTGTTTTTTTTCACAGAATACAATCGATGTATATAATGTCTCATTATGACAGATATCACTGAAATAAGTGTCCTGAGAGATACAGCAACATTCCTCTGAGACAGACCTAGGCTTTGTTAACAGAATTTTTATTAGGCCAATCAGAAACCTATATGGTTGGCTGACGCAAGCTGGGTTTTTGAGTTACGACGTGTAGTTGAAGCTAAAAATATGGCTGAAATGGCACCTTTTAAACCCAAAAAGACACTATTCATAAATAAAAAGTAGACAGTTCAACCTTGGACTTGGACATGTTTTATTATTTTACAGCTTTGACAGTGGATCATAGGCTGCAAAGTGCTCTAAAAAGTATAATCCAAAATAATATGTTTTGAAAGTATTCACCAAACATAATATAGTTGCCTGTATCATCACTGGTGCAGCCGAATGGTTTTAGAAATCTCATAAATAGATAGCAGGTCAGTTGTGTGTTGTCAAGGGGTTTCTGTTTTTTTGTAGTATAAATACAATTTGATCCAGAAGGTCCAACTTCTGGTTAGTCAATATTGTGGCAGGATCATGAAAGGATAAAATAAAAAACGAAAAAGCAATTGAAAAGCATAAGGCAAGGGATGGATACCAGAAGATTTCCAAGTCACTGAATATCCCTTGGAGTACAGTTAAATCAATAATGAAATTACAAAATGAAAGTATGGCACAGCTGTAAATCTATCTAGAACAGACCTTCCTCAAAAGCTGAAGATGGAGACTGCTGAGGGGCGCCACCAAGAGACAGCTCTGAGGGAGTTACAATCTTCAGTGGCTGAGACTGGAGAGACTGTGAATACAGTGCTGCTGTTTGGGTTCTTCACTAGTTACAGCTTTATGGGAGAGTGGCAATGAGAATTCACTGTAAAAGTAATGTCAGATGACATCTCGTCTACTGTTTCGCCAGAAGGTATGTGGGAGACCAGCTGGAGGAAGATTCTCTGGAAACCCGACCAGACCAAAATTGAGCTTTTTGGCCATCATTATAAACGTTAGACACCCCACATCATCAGAAACACAACATCCCCACAGTAAAGCATGGAGGTGGATGCTTTTCTGCAGCGGGGCCTGGAAGGCTTGTTAGGTTAAAAGTTAAATAAATGAATGCAGTAAAATACAGGGAAATCCTGGAGGAAAACCTGATTTGTGTTCCTGCACGCCAATGACCCCAAGCATAGAGAACAAAGTTACACAAGAAAAGGCTGAAAAACAACAAGTGTAATGTCCTGGAGTCCAGATCTCAATCCAAATGAGAATGTATAGGTGGATCTCCATGTAACCTGATTGAGCATGAGGAGAGTTGCAAGAAATAATGGGGAAAAACTGCAGTGGCCAGTGTGCAGATGATGGAGAATTATAAAGGTTACATTTATATATTTGGCAGTTGGCACAGGCTTTTATACAAAGATGTATACCACATTCAAGGTTTGGAGAATCAAAGGCATGATCTTGGTATTGATAGTGTAATTTTCTACCAATCAAGAAGATGTCTTCTTAACACAAAATCATACGTAAATGTGAAAACAACTCTGTAGAATGATGTATGATTTGATTTATTGTAAATACATTTGTGACCTTATAACTGACAATGAGGAAGACTCTTTTACTTTAAACTATTTGTTGATCATGACTGAAACTGACATTAGTCAGAGAGGAGTTTTAGTGTATGCATTGTAGCGTCTGGACCACCCAAACACACAATATATATTTTGTTAGCTAGATTTAACAAATACTCTGTAACACCCCACGAACAGGCCCCTGTTTTCATGGTAACCTGGACACCCGATACATTTACAACCTTGTGGAATGTGAGCTGAGACTCTCAGCTGCATTTCACAGAGGCAAGAGGCACAAAGGCAGAGTCGAAATGGACTTTGCTACTAATTAATTCATAGGAAAACCTTTCTTTGAATGAACACACATATTCTTCAGGCCATTGTGTATATTATTGCTGTTTTGTATTAATCTGTTGTATTATAGACTATTTTATTCATGCTTACGATAAACCACTCATTCATATAACCTTACATATACCGTGTTTAGTATCTATGAATTC
>NW_015506551.1:219131-240570 GCF_001515645.1 Sinocyclocheilus grahami
CCTACACCAAACCCAACCCTAAACCTACCCGATAGTGTTAACAAATGCAAAACTGATATAAAACCGCATTTGTTGATGCAACCGTGTCATTTGAACTTACTCATATGCATATTTGAACCATTTTGTCGAACCGTAGTTACACAGGATTCGAACCAGAGCTCCTCGCCTCTCAAGTATGTCTCTGTACTCTGTGAGCTACCGAACAAACCTACTGTTGATGAAAACCCATTGATACGAAGCTGGATATGTGTGGTGCTAATGTTCAAAAGCATCAGTCATAGCATGATATACTTCAAGTAATTGTGTGAAAATTACGCTTTATTAATCGAAACTCTGTAAATGTGTGTGAAAAGGAATAAAAGGTGTTGGAGTTTTACTGCCTCTAGTGTTCATTTCTTTTGGAAACTGCAGTGATATGTACTTATTGGTACGTATTTCGCGTCTCGCGAAAACGTGCCCCCGGGTACGTTTTTGCCATGAGACCAGATTGCAAAATGCAGAAAGTTTTCTGTGAGGGTTAGGGGTAGGAGTGAGTTTAGGTTAAAAAGTGTATAACTATCTGTATATAAAAACAATATAAGTCTATGTAATATCCCCGTTTAGATAGCTAAGTAAACGTGTGTGTGTGTGTGTGTAAAATAGTATATCAGTCTGGCAAGTAAACAAAGCAATTTACTAGCCAATGTCGATTATATTGCCAAGGTGTGCGTAGAGGGTTGTCATCTGAAGTGATTTTCACATATTGTGTAGCAGTCACTCACTGTGAAGCATCCCAAGATAGTTTCTAGTGTGCCCTGGCATTTCTAAATATTTGAAAGGCGAGGCATATGTGAAATTGAGAATTGAATGTTTATTTAACGTCTCAGCACTCTATATACTGGCAGAATTTTCACAGAGACTGAAAGATATCTCATTAAATCAGTGTATGCCAAGTTGCTCCTTGTGGGTGCGTGTGTGTGGGAATGCATTCTCTTGTGTTTGTGTGAATCATTGAAATGCTGTGCCCACAGTAAACACCTATGTGAGTGTGCACACAACATGAATTAATGAAATGTCAACTCAAAGCATTAAAAATCTATTCACTGCATACGTCCATGCTAATAAATTAATTTAGAGATCATTTTGCACTCATAAAGTATTAATTAGTGGCCGTGGTACATCTGAAAGCAATTTTCCCAGAAAAGCATGTTTAAGCTCTAAATTATTTGTGAAGAAAGCTTGATGTAATGAATGTTAATTGAATATATTTCAACACGACTTTTTCCCATTTTATTGCGATTCAGTATTATACATTACAGTTAAATTGTGCATATTTCTGCATTATTGAAACACCAGTTTGGACTATGCGCACAGCATACCTTTGACTGCTAGTTTTTATAGCTGAGTTCACTAGTTAGAATGTTCTAATTAAGTCTTCCATTTTCCAGCATTTCACTGTCTTTCTTTTGTTCAGACATTTAAATTCAGCAGCTAATGCAATTTTGTGCCTGTATTCTTGAAATATAATTGGTAGGGCAGATCAGGTATAATTGTAACAATTAGAAAATGGGAAATGTTTAGCTTAAAGCTATGAAACTTTGCCTCAGATATCTTATTGGGGTTAAAACATACAAATAAAATGTATTATTTAATTGAATCAGATACAAATATATATCACATACATGTAAAACACATTTTTTCTCAGATTATGAAAGGCAGGCTTTAACAGAGACAGCAGACTATATGACACAAAGCAAACAAATTAAAGATGATCTATGGAAATTACATGATGACATGATGAAAATACATCTCTCAATATAACAAACTCTAAAGGTGTTTTTTATTGTTATTTATTTATTGTTTCCCACATAATATAATGTATCTCCCTACCACATGACAGATATCACCAAAATAAGTGTCCTGAGAAATAACATTTCTCTTTGACAGACCTAAGCTTTGTAAACAGAATTTTTAGGCCAATCAGATACCTAGCAGAAATATGGTAGGCTGACGCAAGCTGGGTTTTTGAGTTACAACCTGTAGTTGAAGTTAAAATTATGGCTGAAATGGCACCCAGAAAGACACTTTACAGCAAGGTCTATTCAAAAAAATAAAACGTATACTGTTCAATCTTGGACTTGGACATGTTTTGTTATTTTAGAGCTTTGATAGTGGATCATAGTCTACAAAGTGATCTAAAATTGTTTTGGTCACACTTTATTTTAAGGTCCAATTATCGCTATTAATGTGCCCCTATTATGGCATTTCCAATATTGCCTTTCATGCAGTGTGTAATGTAGCTGTATGTGAATGTAAACGATCTGCAAAGTTGTTAAGCTGAAAGTTCACGATAAATAAAGTTATTGTCTCCCAAAATAAAGAATAGACTCTGACAGCTTAAACCAGTCGTTAGTAATTCGAATCCCACTTCCGTGACGGCTACATGTCACGGGGTAACACATTTGCATAATGAGCGCCTATGTTCTACGTTGGCCGGCTGCGAACAACTTGACCCCACCCACAAACACGTTATTCTACTGACGACTGCTTCTCTAATCTCGGGGAGTTCAACGCGGGATTCACAAAATGCTTGCTGTTGAAAGATGGATCAGTATCCTGTTTCTCCCAAAATAAAGAATAGACTCTGAACAGCTGAAAGGAGTCGTTAGTAATTTGAATCCCACTTCTGTGACGGCTACACGTCACAAGGTAACACATTTGCATAATGCACGCCTATGTTCTACGTTGGCTGGCCGCGAACAACTTGACCCCACCCACAAACACGTCATTCTACTGAAGACTGCTTCTCTAATCTCGGGAAGTTCAACATGGGATTCACAAAATGCTTGCTGTTGAAAGATGGATCAGTATCCTGTTTAGTTGGACCAGCTGCTCCATTGAACCACAGTAAGTATGATAAATAATAGATGTTTTTATTTTCTATAGAGCGTTCAAAATACAGAACTATTGAAATAGGCGTATCGTTTCCGACATGTGCTGTACGCCGTAGACCAATCACAACAGACTAGGCCATCTGACCAATCAGAGCACAGCAGGCTCACGGAAAGGAGGGGTTTAGAGAGACTGAATCTTTGAACTGCTTCAAACTAATCTTTTGAGAATTGCTGGAAAATGAGGTGATATTAAATTAATATTTTGAGAAAACGAAAGCGTTTTTTGACCTTGCATGCATGTAATCCTATTGTTGGAGACTCCCAAAACAATATTAGGAACCGTAAAAATGGCATAATAGGGGCACTTTAACAAACCATTAACTATGACTTTTGCCTCAATAAACTCATAATTTGCTGCTTATTAATAGTAAGTAAGGTAGTTGTTAGGTTTAGGTATTGGGTAAGATTAGAGATGTAGAATATGGTCATGTAGAATACATGCTTTATAAGTACTAATAAACAGACAATATGTTAATAATAGGCATGCTTATAAGCAACTAGTTAATAGTGAGAATTGGTCCCTATATATAAAGTGTTACCATATTTTTTTAAAGTAAAATCCAAAGTGTTGGAAGTATTCACCCAGCTTAATATAGTTGCCTGCATCATCACTGGTGCCGGATGGTTTTAGAAATCACATAAATAAATAGGAGATCAGTTGTGTGTTGTCAAAGGGTTTCTGTTTATTGTAGTATAAATACAGGTTTATCCGGAAGGTCCAACCTCTGGTTAGTCAATATTGTGGCAGGATCATGAAGGGATAAAATAAAAAAAATAAAAAAAGCAATTGAAAAGCATAAGGCAAGGATGGATACAAAAACATTTCCAAGGCATTGGGTATCCCTTGGAGAACAGTTAGATCAATAAAGAAATTGCAAAATGAAAGTATGGCACAGCTGTAAATCTATCTACACTCTTAAAAATAAAGGTGCTTCAAAAGGTTCTTCACAGCGATGCCATAGAAGAACCATTTTTGGTTCCACAAAGAACCATTCAGTCAAAGTTTCTTAAAAGAACCATCTCTTTCTCACCTTTTTATAATCTGAAGAACCTTTTTTCACCACAAAGAACCTTTTGTGAAACAGAAAGGTTCTTCAGATGTGAAAGGTTATTTATGGAACCATTTATACAAAAAGGTTCTTCTATGGCATCGTGAAGCACCTTTATTTTTAAGAGTGTAGAGTAGACCTTCCTCAAAAACTGAAGAAGGAGACTAGGGGTGCCACCATTAGACAACTCTGAAGGAGTTACAATATTCAGTGCCTGAGACTGGAGAGACTGTGAATACAATGCTGCTGTCTTGGTTCTTCACCAGTTACAGCTTTATGGGAGAGTGGCAATGAGAATCCACTGTAAAAATAATGTCAGATGACATCTCATGTACAGTTTCGCCAGAAGGTATGTAGGAGACCAGCTGGAGGAAGATTCTCTGGAAACCCGATGAGACCAAAATTGAGCTTTTTGGCCATCATTATAAACGTCAAATACTCCACACAACATCCCCACAGTGAAGCATGGTGGTGGATGCTTTTCTGCAGCAGGGCCTGGAAGACTTGTTAGGGTAAATAAATGAATGAATGCAGTAAAATACAGGGAAATCCTGGAGGAAAACCTGATTTGTGTTCCTGCACGCCAATGACCCCCAAGCATAGAGAACAAAGCTAGACAAGAATGGCTTAAAAACAAAAATTTTAATGTCCTGGACTCCAGATCTCAATCCAAATTAGAATTTATGGGTGGATCTCCATGTAAACCGACTGAGCTTGAGCAGAGTTGCAAGAAATAATGGGAAAAAAACTGCAGCAGCCAGTGTACAGATTATGGAGACTTGTCTGCACTATAAAGACCATAAAGGTTACAATTATGCCTTTGGCACAGGTTTGTATTCTACGATTTATTCCACATTCAAGGATTGGAGACTCAAAGGCATGTTTTTGGTATTGATAGTGCCATTTTCTACCAATCAAGATCTAGAAACACATCTACTAAATCTACCAGTCAAGCTATAGGAGCTATAAATATATATAAGCTATAAATACTAGTCTCGCGTAGCCAGACCTTCAGACTGACAGCAGAAGGTCTGGGAACCTTGGACGCTTTTAATGGCCAAGGACCGCCCAAGAGGCCATATGACTGACAGATAAAGCAACCAATCACATTTCGTTTTGTACCGCGTCATGTTTAGGGGCGTGGAAATGTCCCCACAATAATAGACCAGTGTGTAAAACTCTTTTATATTTATCTTAAAGATTCTAAATATTTCACATACTGTTGTGGCAAACTGTTGGTTGATTTGTAACATTATATTAGATCCGTGCATTACAGTAGGTCTTAATATAGGCCGCCTCATTAAGGTTAATCTAACAATAAAAGAAAAGAGGGAATTACTTGCTGCTCTTGATTGATCTGCTTTTGTAGTTTTAATAATCAATTTATTTGTAATGAACAGACTAAAGGGATTTTTATGTTTGTTTTTCTTGAATGCTTTTGTTTAGATGTAAAATGAAAAAGGTAATGCATTATATTTCTTATATTTGTTTTACCGTTTTTTTTTTTTTTGCGTATGTTCTCATTTATAATAACAAAGAAGATAAAATAAAAATAGCTGTATTGTGATTATTAATATAATCCTTATTAAAAAGAACTGAATGAAAAAATGCAATGTTGCAGGTGATTTTGCTTTGGAACCTTCAGAAAACTTTAACTATTTTTCTCAAAATTGACTTTGCTGACTCTGTCGACTTTAAACGAGTGTAGCTCAGTCATTTTTCATCCGATTCCAACAAGTCATTCTGAAGGTCTTTTAATGGAGAATGTGAAAATAAACAACTCATTTTTTAAATGTTGCTCATTGTGACTCCTTTTGCCAGCACAGGTCTCACATAAATTAAATAAATTCCCAGTGTATATATATAATGCCGAAAGAAAGAATTGTTTAGAGCATTTTTTATATAGATAAGGACCAGTTAAGCTGCGATACCAAACAGGACCACAGGGAGACGCCAAAAGACCACTAAACCTGCTGCCTTAACCTGACTGTACATGCTACTATGCGGACCCATTCAGAATAACGAAATCACTGACCAGCATAATCTAAAACAACTTCAGCCAGTATTCATTATAAAACACCAGTGCTTTTAAGCCAAATACACGCTCAAAAGAAAAATGTCCTGCCATTTGGACCCGGGTCACTATTCTCTCCGCCATCTCTGATGAAATCATTCATGTTTTCTCTGCATTAGCGCTGGTTTGAACTTATTACTTCACTAATCCATTCCCTTACTGGATCCTTGAACTTTCCAGAACTTTACCGGTTTCAAATGACCTCTGGGTAGTGTACTTTATAGTGTAATTTCTAATCACCCAGACACTGACGCTTTATCTCCGTACCGGCACGAAAAAGTACCGGTGCGCTAAAGACTAAGGCTACGTTTACACGACAACAATGTAGTAAAAAACGGAAAAGTTTTTTCCCTTGTGTTTTTAAAAAGTTTCACGTATACATCACAACGTTTTCAAAACGATCCGTGTTTACACACATCCGCAAAAACGGCCAAAAACGCTGTATTACGTATGCCAGGCCAGTAGTTGGCGCTGTCACCTTGTTAGTAAACAGTACCTGTAGAGAAGTGACGACTATATGTTGTATATGATGCGTTTCCACTGTTGGTTGTAATATTGGTGAAGTAAATCCACACTTTGGTTAAGAAGCGTTAGCAAACTCTTGAGCAGCAACAACAGTACCATGTACTCCGCCACTGTTGTGTATGTTTGTTCATGCTTGCCTTTAAAATCGACACGTACTGCTCATGTCTACATACCTAACATGTACTACGCACGTGCATGACGTCACCATTTTCAAAGATTCCCGTATTGGGTGTTTACACGGAAATGATAATGGTGACGTTTTCAAAAACTTGCACTTTGAAACCCGTTTTCAAAAATATGTAAACGGCCCCTAAAATATAGAAGTGCTGGTACTGTATGTACCGTCCCACTTCAAGCACTGCTAATTATTAACTATTACTTTTGCCTCAAACTCCTCATTTGCTGCTTATTAGTAAGGTAGTTGTTAAGCTTAAGATTAAGGGATCTAAATTATGATCATGCAGAATAAGGCATTAATATGTGCTTTATATATGCTTTATATATTAATATATGCTAATAAGCATCTAGTCAATAGCAAGAATTGGTCCTTAAAATAAAGTGTTCCCGAAATTATTTTATTCAAACAGTTGTCGTCTTAAGCAACAGAAAATCATATGTAAATGTGAAAACATCTGTAGAATGATGTATGATTTGATTTATTGTAAATAAATTTGTGATCTTATAACTGAAAATGAGGAAGACATATTTCTGTCGATCATTACTGAAACTGACCATTAGTTTGAGAGGAAGTCAAGGATGAATTGTGGACATACTGTACCTGAAATGACAGTGGTGTTGAGCAGTAAATGATGTGTTATATTTATGGCCATATGACAATTAGCCCTCATGTAAAACTTGTTTAAAGCAGTCTTGCTTTAAATGCTTTACAGCAGGTGTTTTATTATAGTTTAGCATTGTTAAATTAATAGAATTCACAAATTATAGGTCCCGTGAACTGCAAGAGCACCAGTAAATGTATGAACTGATTTGCTTGTAACCCTCTGGAGAGTTATGCAATGACCTCATGGGTACTAATAACATACACGGCTCACTTTACACAACATTTCTTGCAGATATAATGAGTTTTGCACAATATGGGCAGGATCAGCTCTGTCGCTTTAGTCTCAAATGTAATGTTGACCACATTCACCCTGCAAGACATTTTTTTTCTAATAGCCATTAGTTGACCAAGGCTCCTTGACAAGATTTATGTGGGCAGTATTAACGCATCCAGGATGACAAGGAAGGATGTAAAATAATGTGACTTTACAATGAAACCATGCACTGACTAAAGATATTTAGCAAGCATGTGTCTTTTCATTGCGTAGGCTTTTATTTTTGTCAGCTGCACCAGACAAAAGAGAAATTAAATTAGCACACGCAGTTTCTGTCATCTTCTCGTACCTTTTCTATCCTCCCCTAACTTCTCCGCCATTCACACTCACTGCATAAGGACTTCATGACCCAGTTTTAAAAAACTCATTCTCTAACACCTCTGACATTCCCCACCACATGATCGCTTCACCTTCTCTGTTACTAACCTCATTTGAGACCCGGACAAGAACATACTCCAGCTTCTCACCAAATAATGTGCAGCCACCCTTTCCTGGTTTATATCTAACCTGGATATTATGTCCTACCAAGTCATCTGGAAAGGCTCACACCCTTCACCGAAGTACCACAGGAATCAGTACTTGAAGTCCTTCTCTTCTCCGTCAGCACCGGATTGCTCAAAACCATCATCCAATCGCCGAGCTTCTCTACCACTACAATGCTGATGACTCTCAATGGTACATCTCATTCCTCCCTCTGCATCTGCAATCTCAGGGTATATCACTGCATGAGCCTTTGTCATATTGTACTGGATGGCTACTCTTCACCTGAAACTCATTCTCCTAGGTAAGATCTGCTTCACCAGATTTTTCATTTGAATTTCACAATTTAATGACTCCAGGTGTTGTTGTCTCCAATTGTCTCCAGCTTGTTGTAAACCAAGATGACAAGTTCTTATGTGGACTACATTAAAACGCCTTGGTTCAGCTGCTTCAAGCTTCACAACATAAGATAAAAGCCCAATAAACAATAAGAAAATTAATAAAATCTCTCCCAACTAATATTATAAATGATACTGGAATCTGTCCTGTTTGGTACATTACTGCATTGTTAAAGATTCAAATTAACATTGTTATAGATTGTTAAAGATTCACACTACACCTACGTCAAACGTCATCTGCTGGAATGCCACTCTCTTGTTAATGCGTGTACCAGTTAGCAGAGGCTAGAGATTATGGTTTATAAAGTTTTAAATATGGATATTATTCATACTCAAGCTCATCAATACGCTTCAGAAGGCCTTTATTAACCCCCTGGAGCCATGTGGATCACTTTTTATGATGCATGGATGTACTTTATTGGATTTCAAAATCTCAATGCCCATTCAATGCCATTATTGAATACCTTTATTGTCATTGCATGTAGCATACAACGACATGTCATGTCTCTCATGGAAATGCAACTATATCCATCTACATTCACACTTATTAAAAACAAAAAGCTTATAGCTTTATAAAGCTTGGGAGAGTCAGAACATTGTTTAATATAACTCCGATAGTATCTGTCCAAAAGAAGAAAGTCAAATACACCTAGGATGGTTTAAATTTCATTTTTGGGTGAACTGTCCCTTTAACAACTGAGCCTTTAAATTCAACAGAGCTATTAAATTAAATTGATATGCTTCAGATACAGGCTAATAATCAGCCGTCAAATAAAATTGAACTAGTCTACAGACATTAAAATTGCACATAAGGTAGTTTTCATGTAAGCTTTTTTCATGATGTATTTAAACATAAAAAGACACCACATGTTAAATAAATTTATAATGCAGATACATAGTGCATATGTTTAGCAAAATGCTCTGCTATGGAGTTGTTGTTTTTTTTTTTAATTAAACTGAGTTTTTACTTGGGTATTCACAAGCTGATGTCTTTACACGAATGAAAAGACATTTGTCTATAACATGAAAGCTGATTCATTTCAGTAACTTGCACTTTCTTTCAGCATACCTTCTGATGTCCATTTGTTTATTTTGTGCTATAATTAGTAGTACAGAGAAAGAGATGATCTGTTCACGTTATCGGAGCTCGAGACAATACCAAAACCATGAAAATATGGTCTTATGTGTGGCAGTTGTCACAGTACAGAAGGAGACCAGAGATGGAGAGGCAAAGTAAACAGAGCTTTATTGAACAGGTGCTGGGAGAGGGAGAGAGATATGGAGGGCCAACAGGTTAGAGCCCTGGAGGCTAGTGCAGGACTGGAACAAGATGGAGATAAGGAGAGCCTCCAGGGCGGATCAGGGAGCCAAGGCGGAGCAGGCAGTTCGGGTCGCCATGGCAGAGCATGGACCTCGGGAGGCCACGGCGGAGCAGGGGACCCGGGAGGCCATGGTGGATCCTCCGTGGCCTTGGCTGGCTCGGCCACGGGTATATGCCCCCCCAAAAAATTATTGCGGAAATCTAGGAATCCTGTGGGTCGCTCTGGAGGAGCGGGCTCTGGTGGGCGCTCTGGAGGAGCGGGCTCTTGAGGGCTGAACGGGACCTGCGGAGGCAAAGGAGGCTCAGAGCAGCATGTTAGCGCGGTTTCTGGGGTGAGGACAGGTGCTGAGAACCCCGGGGGCATAATCGAAACACACTCCTGTCAGCTTACATATAAATATCTCTACCATGTGTAGTATCTATGAATTCCAGGAAACTAATGTTCTTAGAATTGACAAGACAGTTGACCCTGAGAGGTCAGCTAAATATCTACAGCGGATCTAAAATATGAATAATTAATTATAACTAGTTATGGTTAATTATTCATATTTCCTCATGAGCTGAGTCGCTACACAGCTGTCAAATCACAAACAAAAAATACACATTCTGAGACATGAACTGAAATTAATTGTGATTTTTTTTTTAACATTAAATCATCCTCCTCCCATTTTTACCTCAAAATTTTGGGGTAGCTGTGCCTCCCCTGCCTCCCCCGACGAGCCGCCACCGATTCTCAGTCGATTCACTAGAAAGTGAAAGTAAAAACTGCCTGCGCTTTCGGCATCTGACATTAAGGACGCATTTTCACTCAGAGACGACGAGAGATGAATCTCCTTCATATGCTGATAATGGTGTTTTAATTTACTCCCTTAATATTTCTCTTGTAGCCCGAACATATTGGGAAAAACGTATTTCGTGTTAAACGGGTTGTTTTTTCTTTTTTTTTAAAAGTCTGTGCTTGAAATAAAGCTTTTTTATTGATGATTGCAGTGTTAATAATTGTAATTATAGGCCTATAATTCATTGTATAATAAACCTGTTTTGAAAGACCTTTTTAAAAACATTTACAATGAGAAGTAAGCTAGCCTAATATTTTTTTTATCCTCGCAGCACGTCAGTTATGCATTGATGCGCTATTACATTTTTGCTGTGCAAATTGATTGTAATTAATTTAATAATAAAAGTAACTTAATAATATGAATAAGCCTAATAATCAGAAGAATGTAACAGGCCTACCTTAATTGAAAATGTCAAATTAGATATAACAAAAATGTATAAAATAATTTGAAATGTCATGTTTGTGATTTTTTTTAATTATTATTTGTCAATTCATTATTTAAATTAATAGGCCTACAAATTAGGAAACAGGTGCAGTTAATCGCCGGCGTCAGTCACAAAATTTATAAAGGCATATATAAAAAAAATAGGCTAATCTTTGTGAGGACGACTGGCAACAGCTGGTCTTAAATTCTTTAGACACCGCACACCAAACGACTTTGAACACTGACTGAAAACACTGACTGAGCTCAAATGACATTCATAATCGGCCTGACAGTAGTGTTTCCCGGCTTCACAGAATGAACCGGTTCGCGCGTGGAAGTGAAAGTCTTACTGTTACTTGCGGACTGATGGACGGGCTCTCTCCCTCGTCAGTGCACGTTTTTAAAAGTTTTTTTACAGAATTTTTAATAGCCCCGGTTTAGCCCCATTTCTTTATGAGGTAACTCTGACGTCATCAATATCATTTATTTTCTTAGCACCCCCACATATTGGTCTAGCCCCCTCTTTGCACCGGTAGAGAAAAAATTCTGTCGCCGTGCCTGCTTCAGACTATGATTCCATCCAGTCTGAGGATATCAAACATGAGCCGATTTTATAACGCGTATTGTTTTAATTTGTCATGTGTTTCCTAGCAACAAGACGCACGTTTCTGCATGAGTTTGTTGTGATCGGAAAAAACAATTTCTGATCTTAAAAGTAGTGTAGTGTAGCTATTCCAGCCTAAGGCCTTGCTATAATTATTTTTGGACATTTTTTGTATTTATTTATTTATTTATTTTTTTCCTGTTTTGTTTGATAACTTATTCCTTACATTTACCACTGTCAGTGAGGGATTTTTATGGGTCAGATGGATTAATAAAGGATGTGTAATTGTGAATTATTGTATTTTTAATCACTAAATAATATTGTCCTTTGTTTATTGGATCCATGATTGCATAGGAGGACTTAGGAGCAAACATTTATACAATGATTGATGTGTTAACTGAGAACTGAAATATTAGTGTTCTTCTATCAAGTGACATTTTAATTTATTTTCACTCATGCTATTTATCCTGTGTTTCACTCCCTTTGGTGCATGCACAATATTAATTTAGGTAATAAGAAGTAAATTTTTTCCTCAAGGTACAACAAAAGATCAATATCATGTGTAAGTAGAATAGCAGCATGGTGTTTAAAATGGCTCTGGGTCTTAGGTATGATGTTAGGCGCCTCTTTTATATTTACCATACATCATACGTGCTGTGTTACAGAAGAAACACACAACAGAACATCTCTTGTCTCTCTTATCTGGAGTCAGATGTGTATTAAAATTGAATTGACAGACAGGGAGTGCAAAAACCAGTGACATTTGAGCAACCTTTGATTTTGTGACAATGTAGTTTGCAGGGTTTTGACTGCTCCTCAGGGAAGATCCCTGCCAATGCATTACATTAAGTTCCACAAGTATGTGACCGTATATATTCTCCCAGGATTGTCCTAAAATGCTCTAAATGTTCTAGTTCTAATGTAAAATTTTAAATTCTATTAAAATGTAATTTACTGTGTTTTTCATTAAATAAATGCATCCTTGGTGAACATTAATATCTATTAGGAGTGTAAATTGGACGCTTCATCACAATACGATATGATATCGATTCTCATACCCAGCGATACGATATTTGCCGATATCTCAAAAAAAATTCTGATTCGATTCAGGAGTATATCGATTTATTGATCAATAATATGTACATATTTTTATACAAGCAGGTACATTTTTATTAACCTGTCCCTCAATTTGGACATTCAAAACCAAAAAAAAGTGTAAAGATCAATAAATAATTGGAAAAAATCAAGACACCCATGAGATCAGTAATATTATGGCATCACAACAGTCAAGAAGGTATTTCAGTACATGTGCAAAAATGTGCACCTTTATTTAAATAGCGCTTTTTTACAAAACAGACTGTGTCAAAGCTATTTTACAGTGTTAAACAGGAAAAACGTGTGCTGATAATGCAAAAGGACAATCAGTTTCTCAGTTAAATTCAGTTCATCGTTGATTCAGTGATGTCATCGTCCAGCTCAGTTCAGTTCTCTTCAAATAGTGTCTGTGCAGTGAAGTCAACAGTGTTGCCAGAGATCGTGTCCCCAACTAAGCAAGCCAAAGGTGACAGTGGCAAGCAACCAAAACTCCATCAGTGACAGAAATGGAGAAAAAAAACCTTGGGAGAAACCAAGCTGAGGCCCCGTCCACACGGAGACGCATTTAGCTGTATAGGCATACATTTTGTATCGTATAGGCATTTCGTCCACACAGATCCGGCGTTTTGGGAGAGTGAAACCAATATTTTTGGAAACCGGGTCCCAGAGTGGATAAATCTGAAAACGTCGCCCTTGCGTTTTTGTGTGGACAGCGAATCCGTATATTTTCTGAAACGATGACGTCATCAGTCCACGTCTCGCCCCTAGTCAGACACCGCTACATCATGTAACAGCAACAAAAACATGAACAAACACTGAACAATTGTCTTTTTATCAACTAACATTAACACAGATGGGGGGAGGGAGTTCTCCTCTGATCAGATGAAACCAGCATGGTGTGGTTTTATTCCAGGCTGCAACGCAAGTCAGATTGAGCAGAGGACTCGTCTGGTTCTCGTGGTCTTGTTCCGATGGACGACGAGGTCTTCACAGGGGATCTATCTCTAGGGTCCGTCTAGTTGACATGGTTTCCGCTTACAGGGCTGTATATGTGGAAATGTGTATGTGTAAAATATAGTGTAAATCCTCATTGGAAAACAACAAAAATGAGGTACTCCAGTTGTAGGAAAAATACATATAGAAAATAAACATACAAAAAGAAATTATTACTTATAACTTATTTTACTTTGAGATATATATTTATATACAGTATATATATATATATTTATTATTATTATTTTATTTTTTTTACTAGCGCTCCACAGTTCAACTGTCCCGAGTGTCTTATACTCTCGCACTTCTCCTGCAGTCCTTATTATCAGGTGAATTTAAATGAGAATTCTCGCGTTGGAGGTAATGCATGGACGGACACTGCATGAAAATGTGAACAATGTCAAAACAAAGGTGCCTATTTGTATTTATACTACAATCTGGAGATATATTTCAGTGATCACCAAAGCTACATTTATTTAATCAAAAATACAATAAAAGATTTTATTTTTTAATTTATTGCTGTGATTTTTCAGCAGCCATTACTCCAGTCTTTAGTGTCACATGATCATTCAGAAATCATTCTAATATGCTAGTTTGGTGCTCAAGAAACATTTATTATTATAAGTTTTGAAAAAAAAAGAACGATTCATAGATGATTCATTCATTTGATGATGTTTTTTTTCCACCGATATAATGATCTTGTCAAATGAAGTATCAGTTTGAATGTACTGGCTGAAAAATTGTATCTTTTATGGCCTACATATGGAGCCAGATCAGCCTCAAAAATAATACATTTACAAAACAACATTCATAAATGCACAGCACAATTTACACTTACAAAATCCGATTCGTAAATTCAAAACACAATTCATAAATACACAAGTAAAAGCATAAATATTCCCCCAAATGCTCACACAAATGCATCTTACCTAAATAAATGTAAAATGTTTACACAAATATGTATATATACATTTCTTGAATTAATTGTTATTGTTGTTATTAAATGAAATATCTGGACATTTAACACGTATCTGATAACATTACAGATTGATCTGAATAAACAGGGTGCAACTTTGGTGTATAAGACAACAGGCTAACCGGGTAGCTATTTTTGGAATGATGTAAATCATAATGTGATTTTGTAGAAATTGTAATCGGGTGCTAAAAAAAATGGCCATTAAAATGTATTCACATTAGTGATGCGCGGATGGCAGTTATATCTGTGGGCGCTGCGGATAATCCGCGGATCGGGTGGGTCGGGTAATAAAAAAATGCATTCTGATTATTTGCAGGCGGGTCCCGGGTGGATAAAATAAATCATTAATGATGCAAGTATTAACTACATTTTCTAAATTATGAACATGTTTTAAATAGGCTACAGAAATTGAATAAACTGTAAATTACCATTAAAAGTTATTCAACAAAACATTATTTAGTCAAGAGCAGTAAGGGATTTTCTCTGTCTTTTGTTGTTTGATTAACATTAATAAAAGACGGCACAGCTTTGTTAGGCTGCTGTCACAAGACCTATTTCACGGATCCAATACTGATACTCATGCGTTTTATTTTGCAACTGTTTACATTAACTTAAGACAAAACCAACAGTACTTTCTCAATTTAGTACTCGCAGTACGCGCTTTGGATGTGACTGAGCGCAAGCGCCTCTGGAGAGCGCGAGTACCGAATGGCTTAAAAAGGCGTGAAAATAATATATTTTTGTGACGATGCAACAATGACCGATTAGGCAATTGACAATTCTGTCAACTGTCCCGAAACGCGAGCTAAAGTCTTCTATCGCAGCGTGCAGCAGCTCTAGATGCGTCGATGTGAAGCGAAAGTCAAAGAGAGAAGATGCGGTACAGCTGAATAACCTACGCTGTTTTCATCTGATGGTTTGTGTGGATTTATTTACTCATCTAACCTACACACTATATTGAATAAAGGTTCTGCAGTAATTTCTCTCATTTTAAAGTCGAAAGTTGCGGGAATGAGTAATGCAATGTATGCGCAATTCCGCAACGAAATTCAGGATCTGATTAAACAGTATTAAACAGACATAATTCTACCATACTGAGAATTGTGAAATAGATTTTCATGACTTTTTGACATTGAGTTTATTTATTTTTACAAAACTTTTTAGGCCTGGAAATTGCTGTTCAATGACTTTTCCAGGTTTTTCATGACCGTACGAACCCTAATGTGATGATCGGGTGCGGGTCGGGTGCTGTTATCTAAATCAGACAAAAATACAGGTGCGGGCGGTTGGCCGGTTGATAATTTATTTGAAGCGGGTGACGTTTTATCTCATCCGCGCATCACTAATTCACATCAAGGACCCGATCATGGAACAATGCACAGTACAAGCGCAGCATTGAGCTTCTTAAGTCTGTTCAGTAAGGAGCGTTTTGATTGGTGGATTAAAAGCTCACCGCAATTGGCTGAACGGAACATCCTCCAAAAAAAGATATTTGTGAATCTTAACCTGTCAGGAAGGTCTCAAAAATACCGCACACAAATTCAAAGCAGTCCACGCACGTGTGACGATTTGAAAATGCAGATTCAACAATCCATAAATACATGTAACGTTATTCATAAATGTGTGATGGAAATTAATTCAAGAACTTGATATATACATATTTGTGTAAACATTTACGTAAGATGAATTTGTGTGAGCATTTGGGGAAATATTTATGCTTTTACTTGTGTATTTATGAATTGTTTTGAATTTACGAATAGGATTTTGTAAATGTAAATTGTGCTGTGCATTTATGAATTTTGTTTTGTAAATGTATTATTTTTGAGGCTGATCTGGCTCCATACCTACATGCATCTGCTGTGCTACAGCAGACCATCTTCTCCTCCTGAACTCAGGTTGAGTCTCGCATTGGGGCAAATTGGGGCTCAAGGCACCTTTGACTCGTAAAATCTTCTCTTTGGATATGAAAGTGTCTGTTAAGTCAGGTGTGAGGCTCACAGGTGATTAACCACTCATATGGCAGGTCTGGGTTTGGAAGCAAGGCAGAACTAGCAATACCGCTGATCTCTGTGGGCCAATTAGTCTTTTAAGTTCTCATGTGAAATGCCTTCATGAAAATATGGAAAATACAAGGCTCTGGCGGAACATCTGGCTCGTGGGACATCTTTCGGACCAGTGCTGCTGGCTCTCATGACAAGCACCTCATAGTTTGGTCCAGAAAGCTAGTGAGACTTAGTATAGAGTGTTATACTTTATTAGGTATAGAACTTTGTATATCATATAGCCCTCATTGATTAAACCTTTTGACTTCTAAAAGATCTGACAGCTTTTATTCTTCCAGGTAATTGCCGAATTCTGAACTACATCTGACTTTGGCTTTCATATTTTGCTGCATATGTGTGTAAAATCTACAGAAAGTATTTGTTAATGCGAGCTTGTTGTCATTATCACCATAGTCTTTCTTAGAAGATATAGACACCTGTTCAGTTCCTCCCCAGTGACAGGTTCTCAGTGAGTAATAAGTTAGTGGGAAAGTTTGTCCAGCGTGATGTGGCCTTGGATCATGTGTATGCATGTTCTTTGCTGAGGGTGAGTGGGCAACTCTGGCAAATTAGCTGAGACACAAGAGAAAAACAAGTGGAGCGTGTGTAAACTCACTGGCAGTGCTCATGAAAGGGACAGTTCTTTTCTTCCAGTACTATTGTGCTAGAATGCTTTTGTAAGATGGAGAATCTCATCACAGTACACTGTGGGCCGAATGTAGGAGTTGGCCTCGACTGGCTTGTATTTATCTAAAGCACAGTTATATGATACACTCGCTTTGATTTCTACTGTATTTGGACCGTGTGTATCAGAGGAATTCACTTAGGCTGAATTTATCATCGGATGTAAACACATTTTTTCCCCAAAAAAGATAATTATCCATGTAATAAGGATAATTGCGTACTGAAAAAAATGCGTAGAAGGAGCTGCATGGGTTGTAGTGCTATAAAAGGTACTTCATGAGTAATGGTTTTAAAGGCTTATAAGTTGAAAGAAATTTGGAAGACAATATCATACCAATAACAAGAAGAGTTAAATCAGTATATTTAATATATTTGTGGTCATACAAAATGGATACACAACACTTAAATTACATTCCCCACAATTGATGACATACAAATTGATATTAAGAGAAGTATTACACTGAAAAGTAACCATTAGTCCTTATAGTTTCCCTAAGGCTACGTCCACATTAATCAGGATATAGTTAAAACCCTTTATCCATGAAGCATGTTTTATTAGATTGTGCTGGTTTTAACCCGGTGATTTGTTTTGTTTTTTTTTGCTTGGTTAACATTTTTTTTTCAAAGTTAAAAACCAAATATACTTTTTTTTTTCAGCAAAAATAGATTGTAAAAAGCTGATACAGTTTTACCATAACATTTTCTCACCACGACAATGGCATTCCAAAACATTCAAAGAATCAGGATATTTGAAAACAGTGTTTTTGTTTTAAAAATGCTCTTAGTCCACACAAAGTGTTTACCAAAAGCTGCTGACACGTCTGAAAATGTGCTAAGCATGCGTAAAACGTCATAAACTTTCAATGAGATGAGACCATAATAAAGTCCTCATGTTGTTCTTCTGACAGTCATTTTTATTAGCAAAATATCCCACCTCTCTGGTGTGTCCAGGTGGCACTCAAAATCAACATTTCATATGGTCTAACATGAATGTCATCGTCTTTTGCTGCAGGACAGTTGTGAGTAAGTATGCTGTCATCTTTGCAGGAATGTAATATGAATGATTGTACAAAATTGCATGGTTCAACTCTCTCTCTACATACATATGCACAATATGCGTCACATGACTAAAGATGCATCATCGTTTTTGAATAGTACACACTACAATGTAAATCCATTCATTAGGTAGAGCTTCGTTGGACAAAACACTGTCTCCCAATATTGACAAAAGGCCAAAACAGAGGAAAAAATGTATCATTCAAATTTATCCAGATTAATACCCTAATTTAAAGGGATAGTTCACCAAAAAATTTAAATTGTGTTTATCTGCTTACCCTCTGTTACGGAAGAGGTTTGACAACAGGTTAGTTATATACAAAACAGTTTATTAGGTCACAGTGAGTACTGGTGTCGAGTCCGGAGGAAGTGATGGTGAGGGAAAGGTCCATGAGAGCGTGCAGAGGATATGGAGAGTGGACTAATCCGAGTCTTTTGGCTTGGTTGAGGCTGGAAGGTATCCGGGGGAAGCACACACACACCTCAGCGATCCGGGAACTAGGAGATACAGGAGACACTAGGAGGAACACAGGAGGTAAGTAATGCAAGATGTATTCAAAGGGAATCAGTAGCAAAGTCAATGAGTCCTCTACGTGTTTATGAGACCGGACAGTGAGGGTGTCTGAGGTGTGTGCTTTTATGCAGGCTGGTAATGAGGTGCTTGATTGGTGACAGGTGCAGGTGCTCAGTACTCAAGTGAGAGGGATCGTTGTGATTGGGTGGTGGCGGAGCCTGGCCGATCTGTTACAGTACCCCTCCCTCCACGGCCCGCTCCTGAGGGCCGAAAACCCAGGTCATGGTGGTCTACCTCTGCCCCGAGGTGCTGGCTGATCAGGATGGGCAGCATGGAACTCTGACATTAAGGCGGGGTCCAGTACATCGGTCCTAGGTACCCATGAGCGTTCCTCGGGTCCATATCCTTCCCAGTCCACGAGGTGCTCTTCGAAGGTCCGCTGTCGTCTTCTGCCTGCGCACTGCCCATTGGAGATGGTGATGAGCAGCGTCCCAGACCCTCTCGCTTTCCCGAAACCAGTAGTCCACCGCCGGAATATCAGAAGGCTCCCCGGACCAGGGGAACAGTGGCGGCTGGAACCCGAGCATGCACTGGAAGGGAGTGCGACCAGTAGAAGGCTGTCGCAGGGAATTCTGGGCGTACTTGGACCAGCCCAGGAACTGGTTCCAGGAATCCTGGTGGCCATGGCAGAAGGTTCATAAGAATCGCCCCACCTCCTGAATCTTCCTCTCCGTCTGACCATTCGATTGGGGATGGTATTCTGACGAGAGGCTTATGGTTACACCTAGGAGGTTGAAGGCATTCCATACCTTGGAAATAAACTGGGGTCCTCGGTTGGAGACAATGTCTTCGGGAAGTCCATAATATCAGAAAACGTGATTGAATAACAGCTCCGCAGTTTCTAGGGCCGTGGGGAGACCTCTGAGGGGCAGAAGGTGACATGACTTCGAGAAACGGTCAATAACCACCAGGATGCATGTGTTACCTTCAGAAGGGGGTAGGTCTGTGACAAAGTCTACTCCTAGGTGTGACCAGGGGCGATTCGGCACTGGAAGGGGAAGGAGTTTGCCAGATGGTAAATGGCGCGGGCTTTTGGACATGGCACAATCCGGACATCCTTGCACGAACCTTCTCACGTCCCTTGCCATATTGGGCCACCAGAAGCGATCTCGTAGCAGCGAGAGGGTGTTGTTGGCCCCTGGATGGCCAGTGCCTCGGGAGGAGTGAGCAGAGTGAATGAGTGGGGTGCACTGTGTCCGTGGTACGTACTGGCATCCTGGAGGACAGCCCGGCGGATTGTTAGGAGCTGTGTTGGAGGCCGCTGAAGGGGAATTCCATTCGATCGGACTGACGATCATCTTTGGTGGGATGATGCTTTCCGGTTCTTCGGGGCCTTCTATGTGACTGAATACGCGACAAGGCGTCTGCTTTGACGTTTCTGGGACCAGGGCTATAAGTAATGGTAAAATTGAACCTGGTAAAGAATAATGCCCATCGGGCCTGGCGGGGGTTTAAACGTTTTGCCTCACGAAGGTACTGGAGGTTCTTGTGGTCGGTCAGTACGGTAAATGGATGGGCTGCCCCCTCCAGCCAATGCCTCCACTCTTCTAGGGCCAGCTTGATTGCAAGAAGGTGCACTTTTCAGCCTTGAGGAATGTGGTGGTGCTCTCTCAGGTGTTGGAGGACATCCGCAACGTGCTGGCGATGTTCAGCCTGGCTCCGGGAGTAGATGAGGATGTCATCTATGTATACAATGACGAACCGATGGAGAAACTCCCGGAGCACCTCATGCATGAAGTCCTGCGGAGGTCCAACTTAGTGAAGATGGTGGCCCCACGGAGATGCTCAAGGGCACTTGGGACGAGGGGAAGAGGATATCGGAACTTGACTGTGATAGTTCAATGCTCGGCAATCAATACAGGGCCTCAAGTCTCCGTCCTTCTTGACCACGAAGAAGCTTGATGCAGCAGGGGAGTTAGATGGACGGATGTAACCTTGACCCAGCACCTCCCTGATGTATTCCTCCATGGCCTTCTGCTCAGGAAACGATAGGGAATAGATCTTTCCACGAGGCACTGGCTCACCCGGAATGAGATCGATGGTGCAGTCCCATGGCCGATGTGGTGGTAAGCGGGAGGCTTGTTTGGGGCAAAACAAGTCTCTGAAGGGGGCATAGCAGGCTGGAATTTCTAAGGATTGCTTCTCGATGGGACTCTCAGTGGAGATGGAATTCACGGGAAGGGCCTCAGGGAGTTTCTTCGGAGGAGATGGAGACCCGGGGAAGCAGTCTGGGAAGCAATCCTTGCCCCACTTCAGGA
>NW_015506551.1:241004-243991 GCF_001515645.1 Sinocyclocheilus grahami
CTGGTTCTGGAGGATAACTGGGCTCTGGTCGGCGGAGGCAGGAGGTTGTGGCGTGGACGGGTATGGCTGCTAGACAGGACTGCATGCGGCTCGAGCATCGGATGGACAATTGCATGAACTTTTCCAATCCAAACGAATCCTCATAGGCAGCGAGCTGTAACTGAAGCTTGGGTTCCAGGCCCTGTCTGTAGGTGGCAAGTAGCGCTCTCTCATTCCATCCACTCGCCGCAGCGAGAGTCCTAAACTTCGGCGAGTATTCGGCAATTGACGTGGTCCCCTGTTGTAAGTGATAGAGTTGCTCTCCCACAGCGGCATCGCCGTCTGTCCTTCCAAGCACCTCGCGAAAATGCACAAGGAAGTTCTGCAGATCTTGAATGACGGGGCTGGCCTGAGTCCAGATCGTTTCCACCCATTGCAGTGCAGGTCCTGTTAGCAGGGAGATAATAAAAGCGATTTTAGAGGTGTCGGTGAGATATGAGTGCGGTTGCATCTTAAAGGTGAGATTGCACTGGAGGAGAAATCCGTTGCACTCCTCCGCCGAACCAGAGTAGGGCGCCGGTCGGGCCATGGGACTAGCGATGATGGTAGGCGAAGAAGTGTTGGTTGGGATGGAAGAGGTGATGGGTGGTGATGGCGGCGGTGCCGGTGGATTGCGTAGCACTCGTCGTAGTGAGTTTATGAGCTCCTGGAATGGATCGGAGTGACTCATCTGTGCCGTCGGTGTTGGTCCAGTCTTCTGTTATGGAAGAGGTCTGACACAACAGGTTAGCTATATACAAAACAGTTTATTAGGTCACAGTGAGTACTGGTGTCGAGTCCGGAGAAAGTGATGGTGAGGGAAAGGTCCGTGAGAGCGTGAAGAGGATATGGAGAGTGGAGTAATCCGAGTCTTTTGGCTTGATTGAGGCTGGAAGGTATCCAGGGGAAGCACACACCTCAGCGATCTGGGAACTAGGAGATACAGGAGACACTTGGACACTAGGAGGAACACAGGAGGTAAGTAATGCAAGAAGTATTCAAAGGGAATCAGTAGCAAAGTCAATGAGTCCTCTACGTGTATACGAGACCAGACAGTGAGGGTGTCTGAGGTGTGTGCTTTTATGCAGGCTGGTAATGAGATGCTTGATTGGTGACGGGTGCAGGTGCTCAGAACTCAGGTGAGAGGGATCGTTGTGATTGGGTGGTGGCGGAGCCTGGCCGATCTGTTACACCCTCAGGGCATCCAAGATGTAGGTGACTTTGTTTCTTCAGTAGAACACAAACGAAGACTTTTAACTCAAACCGTTGCAGTCTGTCAGTCTTATAAGGGAAGTGAATGGGAATCACAGGGCATGCCAAGATCATATGCCCTGGAGCTCCACAATATAAACAGAAACCCCGGGTCAGCCTTCTCTGCCACTCAGTGGAAGATAATCATTGCTTTTCCACGATCATGGGTCTGGTGCTGGTTCTGGAGGAAAACTGGGCTCTGGTTGTGGCATGGACGGGTATGGCTGCTAGACAGGACTGCATGCGGCTCGAGCATCGGATGGACAATTGCATGAACTTTTCCAATCCAAACGAATCCTCATAGGCAGCGAGCTGTAACTGAAGCTTGGGTTCCAGGCCCTGTCTGTAACACTATTAAATAGTTTTTTACTTCTGATGCACTGCAATGTCTGAACTGTCCTGAGCACGTCCTCAACAGCCGGTGCGTGACGCGTCTTCTTCTTCATGCCTTACGGTGGATCGCAGACTTATAAGTGCATTACCACCACCTATCTCTCAAATGGATCATTGACACTCTATCTACAATCTCAATTAGGAGTGTCAATGGTCCATTTGAGAGATAGGTGGTGGTAGGTGCCATCTTTTAAATATCTTGTCTCAGCAACCTCTCTATTAAGTTGTTGGAAGAAGTTTAAGGAAATTAAGTTTTGGAAGGACCAATTAGCTGCTGTTCGTTCATTTTGTTAGTGATATTTGGCAATTGTGCTGTCAGACTCTCACAATCTGAAAATGTGGCTCAGAATATGCATGTTGCTATGCATCTGTGCAGCACCTCAATGGGAAAAACATGGCATGGCCAAGCTTTGATCAAGTGCGCTGCTATCAGGTTTGTGTCTTTAAGACTCCCATCCTTGAAAGGGATACTCGGCTCCCATATGGTGTGCATTAGCAATTTAGATCTGACAGGAGAAGTATTCTTCTGGATTTTGCATCTCAAAGGCATGCTTCTAATTTTTAAAACATGCACGAAATGCAATCTTTTCAATGAGCAATAATAATTTTATTTTGGAGGGTTTCTATTTATTTATTTATCTATCTGTCTGTCTATACAGTGACTATGCAGAACTAAATCTTCGTGGCTCATAAGAGTGGCCAATCCTCCATCCGTCTCCCATTCATTAATCTAGTAGCAAATGACCAGTGTTGGGAGTAACACATTACAAAAGTAATAATATTACAGTAGTATATTACGTTTTGCTGTAACGCAGTAATATAACGCATTAGGGTCTGCAGCTACAAAACCAATGATTTGTTTTCTCTTCTTTTACTTTTCCCAATTAAAAAGATCATTCTAACCATGGTGATGCATCCAAATCACTGTGTCGTCCACATCTATGTATGCCTTCTAATGCATATGGTTTGAGACCTGCTTCAGGACCACCCTTTTAAAGGTCTTCATGATGTGAGAAGATACACTGCTCTTTAGGCCCTAAGGATGCTGAGGCAGCCTATCTTTGGTACTGGCACAGTGCATGAAGTTTTTTGTTGCCAAATGTTGCCTGTATGCTACCCAAAGCTCTTTCAAATTAATTTGTCTGCAGCTTAGGATTTTGTTAATGACAGTCCTCTAGATGATGATGAGTTTGAATATAGAAATGGTGTGCACTATAAGTTGTAAGGGAAACAGGTCAATAATTTAGCTCAAAGGGAATCATTTAAGATTTTAAAGGGAACTCCACCATTAATATGCAAGGGAATTAGGACAGAATCACTGTTTT
>NW_015506551.1:244147-248909 GCF_001515645.1 Sinocyclocheilus grahami
TATTGAGGTAATTTTGTCTCTTGTTGTCTCAGAGAATATGCGCCGTTAATGCATTGTTAGAAAGCTCCGTCAGTTTTTTTTACTTTCTCTATAACTGACTGACGTTCACCGGCATAACTCTTGCGCACAGTTTGCGCGTTGCTCGCTTGTGTTGCTTGACCCCGCCCCCATAATATCAATCGTTTATAGGCCACATATTAGGCATTTTTTGTATGTTTATTTTTTTAATGTTAATGAAAGTGACACCAAAAATAAGGGAACATCATTAGGAAATCCTTGGGGGAGGGGGGCTGTGCCCGGGCTAAGCAAGTTTCTGATGGGGTGCGTCAAGCCCCGCCCTAGCGCCGCCACTGATTAGCCTAATTCGTTTTTGCTTGTTTAGCAACTTATATTTTTCATTCTTGTTTTCTTCTGAAACCATTCAAATTTGCATATATGCTAGGTATTGTGTTTATTGTTTGTACATTATAACATTTTGCTTTATTTACCGGTGTTATTTATGAATGTAATAATGTGGTTTCTGCTTATCTGTGTTTAACCTAAACTACAACGTAACATTAATGTAGACCTACATACCGGCATCTAAATATGATTTTATAATTGTATGCTATATAGACCTACCACATTACCCTCCACTGGGTGTAGAATGAGCAGCAATAAACTACATTTTGGCATTTTATAATACTTCTGTGGATATTTTGGTGAAAGTAACTCAAAAGTATTGTAACGCATTACAATTCAGAGACAGTAATATTGTAATGTAACTAATTACTTTCAAAAGACAGTAACTAGTAATATATAATGTATTACATTTTGGAAGTAACTTGCCCAACACTGGAAATGACTATAGGTATTTTGCAAATTCTTCTATCACAGGGAAATGCTTCTCATAAAAATCTGCAACCAGAAGTTCTATTGATCGTTCTAAATGTTAATGTCTTCTGAGCTTGGCCATCAAATATGTCACTATTAAACCAGCAATAAAACATGTAATATTGTAATGATATTTACCAACAGCTGTTCGGCTGCTTTTACAATAGGCAGAAATTGCCACCCTTTATGTTCCTTGGCACTGGAAATCTATTGATCCTCCAGCAAGAACAAAAAAATCAACACAGAATGTCAAGAGACATGCTCCCTAATGATGTTTTTGATCTAAAAGGGCAATAACAATGCCAACATTGCCCCCTTCAGTGCATGATATATCTTCTCTTCATACACAGGCACTAACAAGCACACAACAAAATCTCCACTGGCAAAAGAAGAAAAACATCAGCACTTGGACTTTCACTGCCTGATTTGCAGAGGGTCTGAGCTTTCTGTTATTGTACTGTAATACTCAATAAGAGAAAATCTCAGAACTCTGCCCCAGTGCAGCCTTCTCAAAGGAAAGAAACCATTAAATATTGAAAGATGTTCTCCTTTTGTTTGCATTTGTTTTGCTGTTTTATAGTTATATTATTTTTATGTATTATTTTGAAGGTTGCTTGTTTTTATTGCCTACCTTATGTATTCCAGGGATTACCTGTCTAGCAATATTACAGGGTCTGATACCAGTACCTGGTGCATTATTCTACTAGCTGAAAAAGGGAACAACAATAAGGATGAACTGCTGGCCCAAAGCCAGCGTGAGTAAGTTTTGTGCTAGTTGATGGAACGGTCTCTTGCACTTTTGGACCAGTGCTGCACTGACACTGAAAAATGAATATTCTTGGCAAATTGCTAAAAGTAAAAATTCATTTATTTTGTGGTGTGGCCTGTGGGGCTATTTGCAGGGGAAGTAATACTAGTCCTACAAAGACAACAGGAAAAAAATCCGAATTGCTGTGAAGATTCTTTGCTGAACCTTAAATGCAAATAGCTGATCTCAACAGTTGTATACTTACTTGCTTTGAAACAACCCCTAACATTTAGAGAGTAACATGGAAAACCGGGTGAAAAGGTTACCATTAATAAACACTAATATGTTTTAATTTGTCATCCAACACATGAGAAACCAATGTTTTTTCTCTGACAACAACAGTCTGTCCAAGTGGCAGGGGGTGTTTGTGAAAGCTGTGGTGCCATGACGAAATTGGCTCCCATAATTGCTTCGTTAAAAGCATTTGCTTTGTGTATACTAGAGTAATTAAGCAGTTGGAATTTTACATTACACAAGTGAAAATTAACAAAGAGCACATCTGGGTGTCCCTTAGGTTTAGTCATTAAAAAGCCCATTATTTTTTAAATTACTTGTTCAATCTTTTGGCTCCTTTAATCCAGGACTATTTCCCAATAGGCAGCTCCCGTTCCTTGCTTTTGAATGACTCCTGTTGGAAAGTTGAACATTTAGAGATCTGATCGCCCAAACCAGCTGTGTTTCTCCCAGCCAAAGCCCATTTCTAAGACAAACAAGGCTTTCATAGTCTGGGAGTTGACTGTCAACAGTGAAAAAAGCTCTGTCTGTGCGCCGTGAATGACTCAACTGCTACGCCAAACTCTTGCCACCTCACAGCGCTCAGCTGAAACTTTGCTTGCAGGGGCCACTGGTTCAAGGTTTGCAGTTCAGTTTGCCTCTTGATAAACCCAGTCAATTTTGCATGCATTACACAGTGATTAGCCAGCCTGTAGAGTGAGACCTGTTTCAAGTGAGTAGAGAAACAAACTCTCACTGAGATCTGAAAAATGTTGTTAGACTTTCCAGTTGTTAGAGGGAAGGACCTTTTTGAACCACCAATAAATCAGCAGTGTGTCTGATCAAACCTGCTGCTTATTTTAGGGTCTGCAGCTACAAAACCAATGATTTGTTTTCTCTTCTTTTACTTTTCCCAATTAAAAAGATAATTCTAACCATGGTGATGCATCCAAATCACTGTGTCGTCCACATCTATGTATGCCTTCTAATGCATATGGTTTGAGACCTGCTTCAGGACCACCCTTTTAAAGGTCTTCATGATGTGAGAAGATACACTGCTCTTTAGGCCCTAAGGATGCTGGGGCAGCCTATCTTTGGTACTGGCACAGTGCATGAAGTTTTTTGTTGCCAAATGTTGCCTGTATGCTACCCAAAGCTCTTTCAAATTAATTTGTCTGCAGCTTAGGATTTTGTTAATGACAGTCCTCTAGATGATGATGAGTTTGAATATAGAAATGGTGTGCACTATAAGTGGTGGTCTGATCTGCCTTCGGAAGCAATGCAACAGAGTTAAATGCCACCTTGATGTTGGCATTTCACACACCTCGACTTTGAGAGAAGTTAATGAGGGTTGGAGGTGAACCATTAAATTTCCCACAAAATGAATGTGCTTAGGTGCCTTTCATTGATAGTTGTTTTGAGTTTAAAGCCATTTTTTGAGTTTTGTGTTTAGAAAATGCATATAGAACGCAATGGGACGCAAAGTTAAAAAGAGAGAAAATTGACCAAAAAAGAAAATTGTCGTCATTTAGGCCTATTCACTCATTCGAAAGTCAAACCTGTATGACTTCCTTCTGTGAAAAATAAAAGATATTTTGAGAAGTATAAGGGAAACAGCTAAGTCCTTTTAGCATAATTTTGTGTTCTGTGAGGAACAAAAGGTCAAGAGAGAGTCAGCGTCTGGTCTCTGTCCTAAATGTGGGAAAACCAATCCCCGGAAGTCTTAACTCATGAATTTCCTACATGATTTTATTCGTTATGGTCATGATGTGTGGTCTCTTTGACCATTAATCTTGGGTTGCTTGCCCCAAATTAGACAATCTCCTTTCTGAATTATCAGTAAGTGTTCTTTTGTTTTAGGACTGCAGGCTGTTTAAAGCTGTTAGATAGTTAGACCTGCTTCAGAGTTGTGGCACCAGGATCCTGGATTGATTTACAGTCATCCATGTTATCCTGGGCCTCTTTGTGGAATGTGGCTCTTTTTGTTGTTTGAAGACTGTTCTGATCAAATCTTAAATTGTCTGATTCACTCTGATATCCTACAGAAAGTATTGGTTCCCCTTCAGGAACACGAGCTGTATCGAGATCGCTTTGGGAACGCCCCTGCGTGACCGCGTTCTGAAGCACGTGTAAAATCAGTCCAATGGAGCAGCGAGACGTCACGAGCGGGGTGACGGGATCGCCAGGAAGTATAAAAGCGCATTCGGCAGAGCGTAAGTTAGCTTGTGCTCTTCAGTAGTGCTCTGTGTATGTGTCAGTCTATTTACTGTTGTCTGTCAGTCCACAAGCATTCAAAAGAATATATCAAAGTCGAAACAGGACGCTCGTTCTAAAAGTGATTATGGGGTGTGATTCGTGCAGTCACCAAAATAAAATATCGTTTGGCCAGCCGAGAAACAGGACGCTTGTCCTAAAAGTGATTATGCGGTGTGATTTGTGCAGTCACCAAAATAAAATCTCGTTTGGCCAGCCGAGAAATAAGACGCTCGTCCTGAAAGTAATTAGACAAGCGTTATCTGAAATCCAGATCTGATTCGCTACAGGTGTGATTCGTGCAGTCACCAAAATAAAATATCGTTTGGCCAGCCGAGAAACAGGACGCTTGTCCTAAAAGTGATTATGCGGTGTGATTTGTGCAGTCACCAAAATAAAATCTCGTTTGGCCAGCCGAGAAATAAGACGCTCGTCCTGAAAGTAATTAGACAAGCGTTATCTGAAATCCAGATAACAGCTTTCACAACGGGGCCTTCCGTTTTTCACCGATCTCCATGCTGAGGTGTCAAGATCGTGGGAGAAACCGTACTCATCCCGTATTTACAGCCCCCCCGTCTCGAATTATTCAAAAGAACATCGTGGGGCTGAATGATA
>NW_015506551.1:249747-250084 GCF_001515645.1 Sinocyclocheilus grahami
TTAGTAGATTTTCTGGTAGCATGGAAACTTCTACCAAATATCTCAAAATGGGTCCTGCAGATTGTAGAGTAAGGTTACAGAATCCAGTTTGGTTCTCGTCCGCCTCGTTTCAACGGGATCATCCCCACACTAGTGGGCCCCGAGCAGGCTCTGGTAATGGAACAATAAGTAGATACTCTCTTGAGGAAGGGGGCCATAGTACGTGTTCCGCCTCTCGAGAGAGCGTCCGGGTTCTACAGCCGTTACTTCATCGTTCCGAAGAAGGATGGGGGGTTGCGTCCGTTCTTACCTGTAGATCTCCATCTTCTGAACCGCGCTATCAAACGGCTTCGGTTCA
>NW_015506551.1:252406-253152 GCF_001515645.1 Sinocyclocheilus grahami
GGGAAGAAACGTTGGTTCCTGGTTCAAGGCCCGATGTTAGGGGCTACTTGTCGTCACGGAATGCTAATGACGGATGCCTCTCTCACGGGCTGGGGAGCGGTCATGAGTGGCTGCTCTGCCAGGGGCTGTGGGAAGGCCATCCATCCTTTTGGGCACATCAACACTGCCTGGAGATGCTGGCCGTGTTTCGAGCTCTGACACACTTCCTTCCAGACCTAAGGGGGTATCATGTGCTTGTCCGCACAGACAACACATTGGTGGTCTCCTACATCAATCGGCAGGGGGGGGTCTGCATTCGCGCCCCTTGTACAAGCTGGCACGCCAGATCCTTCTGTGGGCTCAGGGGAAGCTCCTCTCTCTGTAAAGAGCAGTTTACATCCCTGGATATCTAAATCAGGGGGCAGCTATCCTGTCGAGACAGGGGCTGAGGCCCGGGGGATGGAGATTCCACCCCGAGGTGGTGGAGCTCATTTGGAGGGAATTCGGAAGTGGATCTATTTGTGTCGCCGGAAATGACACACTGTCCGCTCTGGTTCTCCCTCACGCATCCAGCTCCACTGGGGCTGGATGCCATGGTGCAGTACGTTTTTCCCCCGATCGCTCTGCTCCCGGGAGTTCTGGAGAGGGTATGCCGGGATATGTTCTCGGACTTGGTGTCCCTCCTCGACGGCTCTCCGCTGAAGATTCCGATCAGGAGGTACCGCCATTCTTCACCCCTGCCCGGAGTTATGGAAGCTGTGGGCATG
>NW_015506552.1:0-5820 GCF_001515645.1 Sinocyclocheilus grahami
ACTTTCCGTACCCACTGTATATATATATATATATTTTTTTTTTTAAATAACATTACAAATGTTGGATGACAGCATAAATACCAATAAAAAGAAAAAAAAGAACAAAACACACAAAGGACACAAGTACAGCCATCTTAGATTTAGACTTCGGTTTAACCCATTGGGGTCAACAAATGCGGATACTTATGTAAATGACATTATCATTTATTTATTCATTATTAATTTGTAATTATAGGGAATTGATGATTATTAATTTATTCAGGTTTTGCTAGAACTCGGGTCTGAATGTCCCAAGTCCACCTGATCCAACCATTCCAAATTTGTTAGTTTTACTTCAAATCAAGGTCGTCCAGCGAGCCAGTGATTCTTGGTATCTTTTAACAAATTTAATATGTGTTTTCCTGGCCACAGTCAACACAATCAAGATTATTTGTACGCTCTTAACAGAGGTAATTATTATAAGTAGGCTACGAGTTAAGGTAGCAAGCAAGGATCATTTGGCAATAGAATTGACACAAAATTATATGAGCCAAGACATTCTTCTCTATAAATGAAACATGAATTTTATTGGCTAATCTAGATTACATAAAAACCTAACTAAAACATACACATACACACAAAGATTCAAGGAAATGAGTTGACGGAGTTGCATGAAGTTTTCAAAGTCCTAACTCGTTTAACGAGTGGTTTTAAATTCAGCCTAGGAGAACACCAAGCAGCAATTGTATGAAATCCCTACACTTATTTTCTGGCATCTTCTCCTGATAGCACCGAAAAGAACTTAAATTACACTTTCAGTTTTGATCTTCCGGATAAGAGCAACACATCAATCGAATCTGTAAATGGTCTACTTTTATTTGTATACACACATAATAACAACAAAACTTTGTGCATTTATAAAATAAAGAAAACAAACAGGGTGTGCTGTCTGCCGCCTTGGTCTGCGTGATCGTTATTTAGAGACGCGTTATTAAAATGAACTAACTCCGCAAATACTCAACAAAGAGACATGAGAGATATATCTATAGAAAGCTTAACATGTCTACTTTTAAACTAAGCAAATCTTATCGAAAAGCAAATATTCTGTGATAAAGTAATCCATATGAAAACAACGCGATGTCCAGTCTTTCACGGAGCACGCTATAGATATGATAGGATAGAGGAATAAGACAGAATTCACCTCAAGAAGCTTTGGATTGCCTCAGGAAAAAACAATGCAGCGACTTGATCCAGCAGTGATCATAAACACGAGTAAGTCTTTTTTTTTATAAATCTACTTGTATTAGTTTTCACATAACTTGTACACATTTTACTAGATAGACTTTTTCCAAACTATAATTCCTGACTAAATGTATAATCAAGTGAAACATTATGAAGTTTCATTCACAGCATCTAAATGTCATGATGCCAGGATGTGGTATCGTATAACTCATAATATGAGTTATAATGTTACTAGCCTAATGTCAGTAAGAATGATTAGTCAAAACTTTACTGTGATAGGATATTCTCTGTTCACGAATATAGCCATATATGTTTATATCTATAGTTTTTTGATTGTATAGGCCTACATACAAAGCATGCTTGTGTTTATGAATGTAACTAAGCTTCTGTTCATGAATATCTGCTCTGGTGTAAATATTTTTAATGTGTTATACCCGTATCTTATGGAGTAATGACGCTGAAATGTTTGAAACGGTTAAAATTTTTGTTTGGGACTGTGGCGGCATCACCGGCATCTTGCACAAAAAAGGCACGCGCGTGTCGTTCAGTTTTGAGTTAGCTGGAAAATCCTACTGAGTAAGTGCAATTTTATTATTCCTAGAATATGTGGTAATATTATTTGTGGTTGATAGTGTTAAAATGTAAGAATTGGCATTTTGTTTTCTCATGAAGTATGCATACTATACTAAGGTACTGTGGGGAATACACCACTCTTGCATTCACCTGCATCTCTCACAGGAAGGGGACGCTTGTTCAGTTTTCTACTCCGTTCAGAATCTTAGAGTAAGTGTGCATTCACCATTTTCTCAGATGTTACTTTCATTTGATTTATTTACTGCATGGTAAAATATGTTTGCTATGTGGTAATTGTGTTCTTTGGTTCGATAAATTAGTACTAGTATCAGTGAACATCACAATAATGTTAATAATGTAGTTTGTGTAAACAGCATGCTTACTTTTTTATTTCAGATGTGTGGGCCGTGGAGGCCTGGGTAAACCCTCAAAATATTACTCCGTTGCATGCTTTTTTGGGCCTAGTAGGATACTATAGATGTTTTTTAAAAGACTTTACCCAGATCAGAATCAGAATGAGTTTTATTGCAGCACCACTGAACTCGATGTTGTGTGGGGACATCAAAGCGGCGTACTCGACCGCCCACAGGAAAAACAGATGGTTGGGCATGGGGAGAGGCACAGGACATTGCATTTAATAAATCAAAGGAGAGTCTCCGACAAGCACCTATATTGGCATATGCTGATTTTGAGTTGCCATTTTTTTGTACACTGATGCCAGCCAGACAGGGTTGGGAGCAGTATTGGCTCAGGTCCAAGAGGGGAAGGAGAGAGTAATTTCCTACGCAAGTAGAAGTCTCCAACCAATGGAAAGGAACAATAAAAATTACAGCTCATTCAAACTGGAACTTCTGGCTTTAAAATGGGCTATAGTGGAAAAGTTTAGGGAATATCTTGTTGTGTCTCCCTTTACTGTTTTAACAGATAATAATCTTCATCTGAATACAGCAAATCTGGGTGCAGAAATGCTGATGCCCTCTCCAGGTGGCCTGTGAGTGAGACTTCTGCCGGGCCCACAGAGAATGGGGCAGTCCCATGTGGTGAGGTCGGATGTGTCACATCTGAAGTCGTCCGTGCCTGTGTCCATGCCTTTGTTCCAGTTACTGAGGACCTGGAGGAGGGTCACAAGTTTGAGACAGTGGTACATACAGATCAAAGAGACTGAGTTGGCCTCAGTCTGCTAGCCAACTGGAAGAGGGCACAGCGGACTGATCCAGCGGTATCATGACTGTGGATCTATATGGACAGAGGGAGAGGGCCCTCTCTAAGAGAGTGAGCAGTGGAAGATCGGTCTACCCAAGTGTTGTTGCGACAGTGGGCCCACCTCTGTGTGGATCAGGGACTGCTGTGCAGGGAGGTATGTGATCCAAAGACATTTGACAAATGGAAACAAATAGTGGTGCCTCAGTGTCTGCAGACGCAAGTCCTGGAATGGGTGCATTACTACGCATGACACCTGGGGGCGGAAAAGACTCTGGGCTTGACCCGTCTACATTTCTTTTGGCCAGGGCTGGCACGAGGAGTGAAGAAGTGGTGTTTGAATGTTCGCCGGTTCCCGTCTCCTCCTTCCCGTGACTATGAACTTTGTTACATGGTGCCTTCAGTGCGTTGACAGTGCAACCTGCACAAGACTCCTGCAAATAAAGTGAGTGCCCCTCTTGCATCTATACAATCAGAATACCCTCTTCAGATTCTTTCTGTTGATTTTTTGTCACTGGAGACTGCACGCAGCATGATGTGTAATATCTTAGTTATGATGGACCACTTCACTTGTTATGCTGTTGCAGTGCCCACTGCGGACCAGACTGCTGTGATTACTGCAAGGGTGTTGTGGAAACACTTTATACAGTCATTTGGGGGCTTGATCAGTTGCACTCTGACCAGGGCCCAAATTTTGAATCAAGGGTCATTAAAGAGCTATGCTCCTTGTATAATATCAGTAAGTCTCATACGACTCCCTATCAACCCAGCAGGAAATGGACAATGTGAAAGTTTTAATCGGACACTGTTGAGTATGCTGGGCACTTTAAAGGATGATCAGAAAGAGGATTGGGACCATAATGTGACAGAATTGGTACAGGCCTACAATAACACCCCTCACCCTTCTACAGGCTATACCCCGTATTGTTTAATTGTCTAGCTGTCATGCAAAATTGCCCATTGACATCATGCTGGGCCGGGGAGATGGATTTTTGGGGACAGTTGACAGCTGGGTGCATCACCCGTAAAGTTAAGGGGGAACCTTTGTTGATGGGGCAGAGAATCATGGTCCTAAATAAGAGGGCCAGGGACAGGGCAAATTGGATGATAAATGGGAACGGAATGTGTATGTTGTCATGTCACAACCTAATCTCGATATACCTGTTTATGTTGTTAAGAAGGAAGGGGTTGATGGTGAGAAGAGGGTGTTGCATCGCAATATGTTAAGCCCATGTAAATTTGATACAGCCTTGACCTTAGAAGGGAAAAGTGTTGAGGTTTTACCTTCTGATTCTAATGTCAATCCTGTGAACAGTAATTGCCATATGTATCCTTGGGGGTGGGGCTTTCTTACAGGGCCACCAGCACCCATACAGAGGGATGGAGGACATAATATGGACATTGTTGAAGAGACATTACAGACTGCATCAAGGGAAGGTCCCTCTAGCTCATCGGTTTCACAGACCGAGTATTTGAGGTGGTCCACGCGGTCCACAAAGGGCCTGTTGCCTCTGCGTTACAGAATGTGAGGTATTTGGGAATGTGTGGACACATTTTGAGTAGGAGGGATGGATGTAAGTCCTTCATTTTAGGCAAGGGGAGGGGTGACAGTGGTAGCGACTGTAATATCTTCCTTTCGTCTCAGGGTAAAGAGACAAACACCTGTGCTAAATTTCATAGACAGACTAAATCCAGAAGAACTGTGGCAATGAACTGAACTGTGGTCTCCAAGATGCTTCAAGAGACCTACCTGCAAAGCTACCTGAAAGACTATGCGCAAGTACACCTAGGACAAAATCTGCTTTAAACACAAAGGATGGTCACACCAAATGTTTATTTCATTTAGTTAATAGAAGTTAAGAAAATCTATATTTGACAGCATCCTCATTTTACAGCATTTTTACACAAGTGCCTAAAACTTTTACCAGTACTGAAGCTTTGCAGGTAGGTTTATTGAAGCATCTTTGAGACATTGCCACATTTCCTCTTGATTTAGTCTGTCTAAGTTTGTTCAGTTTCTTCATGTCATTCCAGACAGACTGGATGATGATGAGATCAGATCTCTGTGTGGAGCACTGGCTGTTGTCAGACTCCTTGTGCAAACAAAAATCTCACAAGATTATTACAATTAATGGCAAAATGAATGTTTGGAAATGTAAACTGACATTTCCTACTGACTACAGAAAAAGATAGAAATCACTGACTTAAAACCATTTTTTTAGCTGGTGAAAATACTAGTGTTCTAATAATTTTGTCCAGCACTGCCCAGACGGTGTCTCTCCAGCCTGCGCTGTCCAGCTATCACAGATCCCTGGAGCTGTGTGAAGTCCCTTCCTGCTTCAAATGTTCCACCATCATCCCTGTACCCAAGAAACCAAAAATCACATAACTACAGACCTGTTGCTTTAACGTCTGTGGTGATGAAGTCATTTGAGAGACTGGTGTTGGCCCACCTGAAGGACATTACTGGAGCCTTGCTGGACCCCCTACAGTTTGTTTACCAAGCAAACAGGTCTGTGGATGATGCAGTCAATATGGGATTGCACAACATCCTCCAACATCTGGACAAACCAGGGACTTATGCAAGGATCTTGTTTGTGGACTTCAGCTCCACTTTCAACACCATCATCCCGGACACCCTTCAGAATAAACTGAACCAGCTCTCTGTACCCACCTCCATCTGTCAGTGGATCACCAGCTTCCTGACAGACAGGCAGCAGCTTGTGAGGTTGGGAAAACTCACATCCATAACCCGCACCATCAGCACCGGAGCTCCTCAGGGCTGCGTTCTCTCCCCACTGCTCTTCTCCCTCTACACAAATGACT
>NW_015506552.1:5861-19622 GCF_001515645.1 Sinocyclocheilus grahami
ATCATGGACAGCACTGTGGCTGCAGTGGAGTCATTCAGATTCCTGGGCACAACCATCTATCAGGACCTGAAGTGGGACATTCACATTGACTCAATTGTGAAAAAGGCCCAGAAGAGATTGTACTTCCTTCGTCAGCTGAAAAAGTTCAACCTGCCACAGGCACAGATGACACAGTTTTACTCAGCTGTTATAGTTGGTTCTGTGCTCTTCTATAACCGTCTGGTTTGGGTCAGCCAGCAAATCAGATATAAGAAGACTGCAACGGACTGTTAGGACAGCAGGATCATTGGTGTGCACCTGCCCAGTCTTCAGGACGTGTACAACTCCAGAGTGAAGAAACAGGCAGATAACATCTTCAAAGACCCCTCTCACCCCGGAGACAACCTGTTTGCACTTCTCCCTTCAGGAAGACGCTACAGATCTCTGTGCACTAGAACATCTAGGCATGTTTTCCCCCATGCCATCTCCAGCCTAAACAGCTAACACCTGAATCATTACCTGTGTTCTGTAATTTATTCTACATCTTTAATTATTGCCTCTTTCTCAAGTATTATGTAAATACATATGCATATCTCTTTATTTATACAGTTTTTTATATATAGTAAACAATGCACAAATCTGTACATAAATCTACTGTTCCAGATTCATACACATTATTTATTGATAAGTCTTACTATTTAAATGTTTTTTTCTGTTCTCATGTCAGATGTGTATGTATGTATGTATGTACCAGGGGCACCTTAAAAAAAAATAAAACACACAACAAATTCCTCGTGTGTTTGTGCACACCTGGCGAATAAAGCCGATTCTGATTATGAAAAGAGTTCAGATGTAAAAGACTAAAAGTGCAGTTTGAAATTTTCTTCTAAAATTAGAATTTTTTTCAGGCCTCTGTTTTAATGTTCATAAAATACACTTAACTTAAAATGTTAGTTATGTTGCAAGACTAAGTGTCATATAATTAACAGGTGGGGAACAACATGGTGGATTTGTGCCTTGGGGACGAGACAATGGCATCCCAGACCTTCGCCATTGTTTCGGGCGATGTGAAACGGACTCGTTGCGTGGGAATTTCTTCAGATTGCAGTATATCATATTGATGGCCGTAAGTCTTCATGTGTGAAGTTTTTGAAAACAACAGTTTTTTTTCTGGCCACTTGTAACATGTTTTCATTTTCACATGTATTGTCTGGTGTAGGACTATTTTTCGGCTTAGTTTTAATGGCACAATGTTTGGAATGATTCTCATAAGGTAATAATTTTTTTTTGAGTGTTCTGATGCTGCAATGTTGACAAAGAATAGGAATCTACAGTGCTTAGTTTACACAGTTTTGTGTTTTAAAGAAACTGATCTACAAAAACCGTTGTTTTATTTGTGTCTGTAGGAGTTGTATAAAATGTGTGACAGCTGCACCCATTTGAAAATTAGTTTTAAAAAGAAATGTGAAAACTCATTAAATTGATGTTTACAGTTGTATGTTTTTTGTTGTGTAACTATTACAGAAAAACAATAATAATTTTACATTCATTTGTGATTATTGGTAACTATAAAGGTAGCAAGGCAATGAGACAACAAATAACCCAATGTTTAGGTAATGTTTAACCCAGCAACACTGTTAACCTGAGCCACTGGTTGGGTCAAATAAACAACCCAGCGTCCCATCTGTCCCATAGTTACCCAGCGGATGAGTTAAGGTTGGGTTATTAGTTTTTAACCCAGCACTTTTTAGTGTAAAATTGTAGCCTACATGTTACATGTACATTTATAAAACTGAACATAAACTGACAGATAAGCTATTTTTGAAACACTGAACATAGTGTTACACAGATTTGTTTTTGATACGGTTCTGGGACAAAAATGAAAATAAAACTAACTGATGTTACTGCAGCATAAACATTTTTAAATACAAACAGAATTAAACTAAACTGTGTTTTAATATTGCATCTTTTACATTTCATATAGCAAACATAAAGATGCTGTATGTGGAATATATACCTGTAGGTTCCATTCTGAAGGTTCTTTCCGTGTTGCCGTCAAGAGAGCAGGAAGTTATTTGTGGGTGGAGTCAGTTACTCTGTACAGGAATCCGAGGGTAAAAGTTAAAGCTGAAGTTTGTCTGCAAAGGAGCCATAATGTACAACAACAGCAATTGGAAATCAGCAGCTGATTATGAAGACCTTCATTGACAAAAACATATATAGTAACAGTAAAATCTGTCAGTTTTTCTTTTTTCTGTAAAATAACTTTCAGTGACATTCCATTAACTAATCATTATCTTTTAATACAGCACTAGTCACATTACTTTACACTTTGCAAGTTGCTGCCTTAAATTTTTAAGTACAGTCATTTTGTATAAGCTGTATAAGTCATTGAAGAAGATTTGCTTGTACTATTAGTTTAATAATTCTATAGAAGAACGTTCTTTTCAAATAATCTGTTAACTAAATAGCCTATATAAGCTAGTTGCAGTGATTTTTACAATGACAATGTACTGCATTCAAATTTAAATGCATCAATATGTCAGAGATCATTTGCAGTAGCTGTGTCCTGCTTTTACAGTTGCTAAATGTGAGCAGACTTATGTTCAGGTGCTCACCACTGCCAAAACACATGTAACTGACTAAACACAGAATCACAGTTGTGTTGTTACTTTAGTTGCTTCTTCACTTAGCATGTAGAAACATACATGAATAACTGAATATTTTTCAAGCATTTTATTGTGGCATTCACTGTTATTTTTCTGCACAGTGATAACTAGTGAAAAGTGTTTCCTACTAATTTACTTAAAAGTATAGTTAACCCAGAATTCTGTCATCATTTACATTATTATATCAATTCCCCCTCCTTTTTTTTCAAACCCCTGACGTTTGTTTTTCTGCAGAACTCAAAAGATGATATTTTGAAGAATGCTGGTAATCAAAACCAACAGGTTTGTCACGTGTAGACGACATAAAGGTACAGGGGTGCAGGAAGATGCTTTCAGTTGGGGGTGCTGTAATAAGGTAGTCAATTATTTTCATTTTTGGGTAAACTAACTCTTTAATTAGGATGATACACAATTTAAATTTTAATCATACTGGACACAGCCACTTAATGTGCTAGAATTAAATGGGTAAATGATAATAAGAGCAACAGTTATCACAGTATTCACTAATTACCTTTAAAATGTATTCATAGTTAGGTAATAATTATTACAATTAGTTTACCAAGTACAAAATGTTTAATTCAAAAACTTTGCCATTTACCAATGTGTTTTTCAAAACACCTTTTAAATGTGTAACCTTTATTTATTAGATGTTACAGTCCAAGTGTACATATAAATGCCTCATTCATTCAAACCCTGGGCACGATGTAACACTGTGTTACAATGTGCCCTGCCGTGCTATTCTATAACATTACCGATGTAATTCACACTATTTACTTTAATATATTTTAATGATAAACGACGAGAAACAGGTAAATAAAGACAGTCAATGTTTAATGTTAATAAATTTTTATTTCAAGACATGTAAAGCATTTTAGCTCGTTTATGTGGGCCGTCCCAAGCATGGTTGCAATGTGTTCATTGTCAAACTCCAAAATCAGATTATTTTTAATTCTTAAAAATACCATTATTTTATTTGAAATAAATAATTGTTTTATTTTATTGACAAAAATTGTTTTGTTTGTATTGTATATTTGTTTCATTCGATCACATAACATTTTAAGCTGTTATATGGTCATGTTACAACGTGCCCCTCAGATATTACAATGTACCCCACCTACAGGGCATGTTGTCACATTTCACTTCCAATTTTGAGGGTAAATAAAGAAAAACGTATACACTGTAATTATGAAACAAAGTGACATATTTGTACTAGACAAGTGTGAAATTACTGTGGATAAAAAAAACGTATACTCTGAACCCCATGTGGATTTACATAATTTGAGAAAGTCAAAAAGTGTTACTTTGTGCCCCGCTCTCCCCTATTTATGATATTGCTAATTGATTTGTTTGTTCCTATCTTATTACTGACGGTTTACTTGTCTTTAACACTTTAATATTTGAAATGTATATTAATCTAGTTGTTTTTGCTGTGGTATTTTTTTTGAAAGCATAGGTAAAATTCCTCTTGCAGTGTTCTGTAGGCTGCTGATTTTTGCTCGTGTTATTCAGCTGCAACAGAATGCTGTGTAAAAAGACAGAATAAATGTTTGACATCTAAATGTTTGACTTAATTTTTTTTATATTGGATTTTGTATCTTATTGGAATCAAAACTAGGAATCGATAAGAATCTGAATCGATAAGCAGGATCGGAATCGATCAAATTCAAACGATACCCAACCCTAGCTATAGCTAAAAATGGCCTGGCGATGCCCATGTTGAAAGATGAAGCAGTACTAGATCTGACTGCAGCTGCAAACCGTAAGTAAATGATTTCATATTGCTTTGTCTGGAAATTACCATTTTATTTTGATTGTTTTCAAAACACTCAAAGTATGCAATAGCAAGGGGATGTACGGTTTCCAATGATGTTAGCCAATCATAACAGTGGCCTATTACTGACTGAAGTCTTAAAGGACCCGCCCCTTAAAACAGCTTGTTTCTCAGAGAGAGAATCAGAATGATGGTTGAAAATAATTTTTCCACTTTTTTTTTTTTGGTGCAAAATTTTTTATTACCATTATAAGTAAACCTCAAGGAACATATTAAAATAATAATAATAATAATAAAAAAAACATGTCATGACTCCTTCAAAGCAAAAATAACTATATTGTGATATATATATTGTAATTGTTAAATACAATTACTGATATTGTGATATAAGATGTTGGTCATATTGCCCACCCCTACTGGGAGCCATGGATGAGTTTTGATTGCAATGAGTGGTCAATTAGTTCTGTGAGCCCACCCATACTGAGAGCCATGGATGAGTTTTGATTGCAAAGAGTGGTCAATTAGTTCTGTGACAGAGCTAACCAATGAAATTGAGCCAAAGACATTAGTCATGACTGTGGGGTGGGGTTTACGCTTAACTGGTTTGGGTTTGGGTTGGGTCAGTCCCAAATTGTACCCTAAATCCTGAAATAATTTCAACAAAGTCTTATCAATAGCTCCTGAATTAATTCAACACAATTCAAAGAGTATACAACCTTTCTTTGAGTAACATAATACAAAAATATATATTTATGTTTGATTCACTGAAAATATTTAAACATTTGGAGAGAAAAGCTCCAAAAAAAATGAAAAGGAATATTGGATCTGTATATGGACTTTTATTATCTCTTGCAACATTAATAATGCAAAACGTATAAAATGTATAAGTGTATTTAGCGTATTTCCACTCACAATTTACATTACAAAACACTTGAAATAAAAAGCCAACCCATGTAGAGAAGGGGTCTACCCAAGTTAATATCTTTGAAATGCTTGCATAATTTCATACTCTTAAAAATGTATAAATATCCACCTTTTTGGTGGGAAGTCGTGGCCTAATGGTTAGAGAGTCAGACCCGTAAGTCAGACCCCACAAAGGTTGTGGGATCGAGTCTCGTACCACAAAAAAAAAAGAGATTGTGGGTGGAGGGAGTGAATGTACAGCGCTCTCTCCCACCTTCAATACCACGACTGAAGTGCCCTTGAGCAAGGCACCGAACCCCCAACTGCTCCCCGGGTGCCGCAGCATAAATGGCTGCCCACTGCTCCGGGTGTGTGTTCACGGTGTGTGGATTCTAACAGATTATAAAAAGGTAAGAAAGAGATGGTTCTTTAAAGAACCTTTGACTGAATGGTTCTTTGTGGAACCAAAAAAGGTTCTTCTATGGCATCGCTTGAAGAACCTTTTGAAGCACCTTTATTTTTAAGAGTGTATAATCTTGTCATTTTACATAATTGACGCACTATTTTCCTATTTGATACTGTACAGTGCTTTGACACAATCTGTATTGTTAAAAGCGCTATATAAATAAAGGTGACTTGACAATTTCTTTTGTAACATGGAAAAAAGAAAGTCACACAGGTTTCGAACAACATATGCGTCATGTATTCACCAGGCTCTCTCGTCTCACACACACACACTCACAGAAGCACACATTCACACACACACTGACACGCGCACACACTCACACACAGCACTCTCTCTCACCAGCCTTCTAATGACCATTAACTGCCGCTCATCAGCTTATCAATCAGCCCTGCATTAAAGCACGCATAACTCTTCTCTCCTTGTTTGAACTTGAACTTTTTTTTTTTAATCTTCATGTATTTCACAAAACTTCAGCTTGTTATTCTTAAGTCAGGGTCCTTTTTTAGGATTTTTTATCAAAGCAAAGTCTCTGAGAATCTGACACATTGCACTTCTGGAGACTCCAGGAAGGTTGCAGTTCTGGAAAATGATGGTGCTGGAGACTAAAGGGTTCCTGATGGTTTCACACCTAATTCTTCACATTAATTCTTAATTCTTTTGCAGTTAACATGTGTCTTCTCAACCTGTTTTTGTTCTGACCCTGCTGATTCAATAAACATTTAGCTGTCCAACGGTCATGCCTTAACTTTGCAAATTCTAGTATTGCATCCTTCTCATGGGCTTTTAATCATTTTTGACTTTTCAGTCGGAGTTAAATATCTTTTTTGGCTCATTTTATCTGTAAAAGAAAACGTGCCTAATAATTCTGCACACCTGAATATAAGGAGATTTTCACTTCCAGCTTTCATGGACAATTATGTATCACTTATAAATGATTAAACAAAATTAATAGTAGCTACTTGTAAAACGTGCTTGGAAAAATATGATCAGAATATCAATTTAAAAATTATGCACACACTGTAATATAAGTAAATAATACTAAAATAACTGTTTATATAAGATATGCATAGATAACATAGATAATATCTAACATTAGGTATGGATATATGATATTTTACAATCAATATGTTCAAAGCTTAATTAGCCTTGTCATATTTAGATTTTGTCAATTCTTCAATGCAAATTTACTGCAACTGCTGGTATGCAAATTGAATAGGATGTGGATAAAACTATAAATAAACTTTTTTTATAATTATTCTATTTAATTTATAAAGTTGTTAATTCCCTAACCGTGTATTTATTATATGAATGATTAATGGAACTCTGCATTTGTATAAATAAAGCTGTTCTATTATTTTCTGAAACCTGGACTTTTTTGTTTTGCCCGTGTTGTGAGGATTTGTGTAAAGTTTATATAACTTAATGTTGAGTTTTATTATTTTTGTGAGTTGCACTCTATTCATAGATTGGATTCTTTTATTACAGTTTTTCACTTCTTAAAACTTGAGAAGTTCATACAAATTGTATTTGACTGTTCTGATTTACAGCAGTGAATAAATGCTATTAATTGATAAGGTATCTCTGTTTATTGCGGATTTTAAATCTTACTGAACTTTAAATGATTCAGATATCTAGTTTTACATATAAAAACACACTATATGATTGGCCCCTCTGTATTAGTTGTGGCCCCTCTTGTGCCCCCCAGTTAAAAAAACATCCTAGAATCATGTGCGCAGGGTTAAGCTGTGCGTTAATTTGACAAGAAACACCAGAGACCGGAAATTTAACGAATCTTTCCGTTATGAAAGATTATAGACTTTCCCGTCCAGGAAAAATGTTTATATGCATGTGATGTTACAAGTTCTTTCCAACCGGTACTGCCTTGAACTCGTTCATTGTTGAACGCCGCTCGAAAAGGGGAGTTCGGTGAATTCCGTGGATGTCATGTTTGCTGCGAACAAACAAGTGAACACGCGGACGCGTCGAGTAAAATCGGGTTACTCGATTTTACAAGAAAATGATAAGAGAACACGACAGCACAGTGTAGACTTCTGAAGCAGAAAAACAAGTGGGCGTACTGAGGGTCGATTATATGCAAATATTTAAGGTAAAAATCCTAATATGCAAACAGTTGTGGGATACGCAATACGTGCGTAAGGCCTCAACTTCACCACTGATAATGCTCAGAGCATCACGTTTTAGAATTGTAGCCTACATGTTAAATGTACATTTATGAAACTGAACATAAACTGACAGATAAGCTATTTCTGAAACACTGAACACAGTGTTGCACAGATTTGTTTTCGACACGGTTCTGGGACAAAAACGAAAGTAAAACTGATGTTACTCCTTCGTTGTTAAATAAACAGAATAAAACTAAACTATGTTTTAATGTTGCATCTTACTTTCACATTTTATATAGCAAACAAGCATGCTGTATATGTGAAATATATACCTGTATGTTCCATTGTGTTAAGAAGGTTCTTTCCGTGTTGCCGACAAGAGCTCTCACAATAGTGTGCAGGAACAGGAAGTTATTTGTGGGTGGAGTCAGTGGGTCCAGGAAGTTATGTGTGGGTGGACTCTGTACAGGAATCCGAGGGAAAAAAGCTGCAACTCGTCTGCAAAGGAGCCATTATGTGTAACAACAGCAAATAAATCAGCAGCTGATTATGAAGACCTTCACTGACAAAATTAGTAAAATCTGTCAGTTTTTTTTTTCTTCACTGTAAGAGAGCTTAAAGTGACATTCCATTAATATTATCCCTATGACCATTTTATGGTCACTTTACCTGCAATGTGCACATGTAATACTTCCTTTATCTAAACCTTTCTCTTTTTGTTACTATTATTTCTGTTGGTGCAAATAGACATAATCTGTTACCATGTTCCTGAAGAGATTTCTGCACATTTCTGTAAAACACCTTCCGGATCCTTGTCTTTGTTGATCGTCATCACAGTGTATGCATTAAACTCTTCTTTAAGTATTTATTTGTTCGCTTTACATGCTTTGATGCAAAGTATCAGAAGTGTATGCCCTGTATTCTGTAATCAATTACATATTACAAGATTAAGAAAATGTTTATTTGTATATGATGTAGTTCAATGTTCATTTACTAGTGACTTTATTAATAATGCTACATAATATCCAGTATGAGAAATAAAAGAAAACACTAGGTGTTCAATAAAAATTAGCGGGAAATTAAGGATGTCAGACATAGGCCATTTGTGGAGGTTTATTTCAGGCATTATTGTCAACTTTCTGCAGTGCTGTACTACTAATTAAACTGTTTAGATCAATTTAGCCGTACAAATTTAAGCTAAACACATCAGAGTAAAAATAAATTGTATTTTCCTAAACTAGCATAAGTTTGTTTGATCTGCACTGCAGTGTCCTTACATTACCTATTTATTTGAATGCCTGTAATCAATCAGGCAAAACAGCTTAGACAATTTATCATATTACACAGTTGCTTTGAAAATGTGAACAGTTGCAGTTTATGATTGGTACTGAAACTGTATTACCTTTTAGAAATAATCCATTAAACAATTTGCAATTAGTAAAGTGTTCAGCCATACACAAATATTTCCAGTTAGGACATACCCATAATAGTGGGGAATTAATGAACATTTAAGCCTTATTAAAGACAGAAGTGTACCCACACTCTTAAAAAAATAAAGGTGCTTTAAAAGGTTCTTCACATGGATGTCATAGAAGAACCATTTTTGGTTCCACAAAGAACCATCTCTTTCTTACCTTTTTATAATCTGAAGAACCTTCTTTCACCACAAAGAACCTTTTGTGTAACAGAAAGGTTCTTCAGACGTTAAAGGTCCTTTATGGAACCATTTAGACAAAAAAGGTTTTTCTATGTGTGACGGAGTGGCACAATTTTGAGACCCAAGCTTTTATAAATAAGAAAATCTGACTAAGCCACCCTAGGAATTACCCCCAGGGAAAAATACTCAAACAACCCAAAAATGTGGTGATCAAGCACACAGATTCGGTTCCCTCATAGAATTAGGCAGGAGACGTGGGTAAAGTATAAAAATATTAATAAAATATTAATATTAAAATATAAAATAAAATAAAAAATACAAATACAAATGTTTATTGATACAAAATGTTTTAAAATACTAGACACTAAAATCAACAGGAAAACTGGAAACCCTACTTCAAATAAAAGAAAGCAAATTGCAAACAGAAAAAAAGGTACTGATTCAAGCCAACTTTATACACCTGTAACAATTATATGTAAAACAAAACAAAATGAAATAATCAATATCAGCAGGGCTGAGGCTCTCAACAGCAGGAAACAAAATGGAGTTTGGTTTTACAAAGGCACATTTTCACACTCTAAAAAATCAAATTAACAAAATGTTGGAAGGGCAAAAATATTTAAGTTGAGCTAATTTTATTGCTTGGGCTTAGTTGAGAGGACATATTATATTAAAGGGGTCATATGATGCGATTTCAAGTTTTCCTTTCTCTTTGGAGTGTTACAAGCTGTTCGTGAATAGATAAGATCCCTAAAGTTGCAAAGACTAAAGTCTCAAACCCAAAGAAATATTCTTTAAAAAAGTTAAGACCGGTCCACGCCCTCATAAAATGCCTCATTTAAACACGCCCCCACATGGCCACGTCACGATTTGGGAAGATTTGCATAACACCGCCCAAATGTTCACGCAAAGAAAGAATGTGTAACTTTATTGTTGCTGCCACCGTGTTGTGAAGATGCTGTGTGTTTTGTTGCGAAAGCGAAAATACTCTGTTTGGCCTTCCAAAAGAGGACACAACTAGAAATCAGTGGTTAAGTTGTATTTACAACACTGTTCCAGAACAGTTCAACCCAAATATTCAGATGTGTGCAGCGCATTTTATGGAGGACTGTTTCCTGATCCTGGTAGAGTAGACTACAATGCCGGCTATTCTGACTCACAGATTGTAAGTACGTTTTCATTTTAAGGATTTGCCACTGATGATTCAAACGCGAGTGAGCTGTGTAGAGTAGCGCTTGTTGTTTGTCATTTCTCCGATCTCAAATGCAGACATGGTTTTATGTTTATGCAGCGCGATGCAACGCAACGCGTAAAAAGACAGTATAAGTCATTATAATCCGTAATTATGTCCCCACTGGATGCAACAAATGCCTCGTTTATAATGGGTTTGAATGTTTTGGTCTCGTCGCTCCGGCCGGACATGGCATCACAGTATGGTAAGGGGCATAACATTTCTGTCACACGCTTGAAGAATTCCGCCAATCACAACTCACTGGATAGCTGGCCAATCACAGCACACCTCGCTTTTCAGAACGATGAGCTTTGTAAAAATCGAAGCGTTTCAGAAAGGCGGAGCATAGAGGAGAAACAATAATGTACAGTATGTGGAAAATAATGTGTTTTTTGAACCTTAAACCGCATAAACACATTTCATTACACCAAATACACAAAATAATGTTCTTTTTAGCAACATCATATGATCCTTTTAAGTCTACACAAATATATTTGAAAAACATTGAACGAACAGTTATTTTCAAATCCAGTCAACAATTAGCTATGCTATTAGCTATTAGCTATGTTGACTAAACTAATAAAAACAAATCCAGCCAACACTGAGATCATTCCGCACGAGCCTGAGTGACTCCGTGGGAGAAACAGCGCCATCTTGTCAAGTTCACACCTTGGGTAAATTGCACTAAATAAATGTTTTTAGACTAAATTTATTGGAAAAATAACTTATAGCATATCCAATGTTTTTGAGTGGATATTTAGAAGGGATTTATAAGTTGTGTGTCCGAAGAAAAATGAATATTAGGCTGTTAAGTGTACAGGTGCATCTCAATAAATTAGAATGTCGTGGAAAAGTTAGTTTATTTCAGTAATTCAACTCAAATTGTGAAACTCGTGTATTAAATAAATTCAATGCACACAGACTGAAGTAGTTTAAGTCTTTGGTTCTTTTAATTGTGATGATTTTGGCTCACATTTAACAAAAACCCACCAGTGATGAAATGTTGTTTTGGAGAGGGTTTTTTGTTTTTTTTTACCATTGCTGCCGGATCTTTTCCAGATGTTGAAACTCCTCCTCAGTTTCTCCAATTCTTCTGAGTGTGTTCACTGTATAAATTAATATGGATTAATCTTTGTCAAAGCTGTGTTTGTTCTGTTGTTTGCTCTTTGCTCTTCTTGCGCTGTTTTAAAATCGATTGAGTTTGTAAACACATACAAATGATACAACTTTTACTCTATTAAATTTTGCAATTAATCCTCTGAACACATGCGTGCTGAACCGAGGACCTAGTCACGGGTCACTATCAACTGTAATCTGCTCCCTTCACTAAAATGTCACGGCTCCTAAACATGATAACAAATAATATATTTTTTTTAATATAGAAAATTAAGAGTTTAGTTACTTAAAAAACAGCGATTTTACCCCATTCGTTGCTGAGAAATATAATGTAGCGATTCAGTATTGATTAATAAAAGTCGCGTGGCAGCGCTGACAACAAGTTTATGAGCTTCTGAATGTTACTTTTTGCACAGCGCAATCTCAGATCTCTGTATGCGAGTGTGCGCGCATCAATTAAAACAGCGCATTAATATCGAACGGTGATTAAACTGAACTGTTTTAATGCATTGGCCTTGTCACACACACACACACACAGTGGTGTTCAGTACGGTCACGCTGTATATCTGATATTCAAGAAACTTTTGAAAAGTTAAAAAAACAATTTATGAAAAAATCCTCAGAAACTATTTGCATGAAAATCGTGATTAAACTGAACGGTTTTAATGCATTGGCCTTGTCACACACACACACACACAGTGGTGTTCAGTACGGTCACGCTGTATATCTGATATTCAAGAAACTTTTGAAAAGTTAAAAAAACAATTTATGAAAAAATCCTCAGAAACTATTTGCATGAAAATCAAATAGGGCTATTGTTTTTTTATCGTATCATTTAACAGATGTAAACATGTTTCCGATCAGCTTCACTAGAAACAAACTCTTGGGCATAAGGAATAGCACACCAGATAACTTTTTGCCAACGTTTGAACATTCAGACGTTTTACTGGACATTTTAGTCGGAGGAGCTGCGTTCCTATACAAGTGCTCCAGGTGACGCAAGCGAGGAAAGCGCGCCGGCGCGCTCATGAAACTCCGTCAGCGCGGTTTTACCGTGTCATACAGACAAGAGGTTGAGCAGCTGGCGGTCTGGTGCAGTCACAACAACCTGGAGCTGAACACGCTCAAAACTGTAGAGATGATAGTAGACTTCAGGCGAAACTCCCCTGCTCTCCCCCCACTCACCATCATGAACAGCACTGTGGCTGCAGTGGAGTCATTCAGATTCCTGGGAACCACCATCTCACAGGACCTGAAGTGGGACACTCACATTGTCTCCATCGTGAAAAAGGCTCAGCAGAGGTTGTACTTCCTTCGTCAACTGAAAAAGTTCAACCTGCCACAGGCGCATATGACACAGTTTTACTCAGCTGTTATTGAGTCAGCTCTGTGCTCTTCTATAACTGTCTGGTTTGGGTCAGCCAGCAAATCAGATATAAGAAGACTGCAGCGGACTGTTAGGACAGCAGAAAGGATCATTAGTGTCCACCTGCCCAACATCATAAAAAAACCCTCTCACCCCAGACACAACCTATTTGCACTTCTCCCTCAGGCAGACACTACAGATCTCTGTGCACTAGAACATCTAGTCATAAAAACTGTTTTTCCCCCATGCCATCTCCAGCCTAAACAGCTAACACAGGAATTATTACCTGTGTTCTGTAATTCATGCCTGCAATTTATTCTCCATCTCTAATTATTGCCTCTCTCTCAAGTACTATGTAAATACATATGCATATTTTTTATACAGCTGTATATAGAGAGTAAATAATGCACACATCTGTACATAAATCTTCTGTTCCAGATTCATACACATTATTATTTATTGTTAAGTCTTATTTAAATG
>NW_015506552.1:19783-21342 GCF_001515645.1 Sinocyclocheilus grahami
TTAGCACAGTGGTTAACCAGAAAAATTAAAAATGGAACGTCATGCCGAAAAGTTTGCCGACCCCTCCTCTAACCCAACCCAATTTAACTTTTGAAACTCCAAATCTTTAACCAAAATAAATACCTAAAATCTTCAACCCCTCTGTAGCAATCCCTTGGATTCAAGAGCCTCAACTGATGCGTGAAGTTTCCTTTAAGTCACCACGACAACGCGATGTATTCAGCCAGCGTTTTTATTCCGTACACCTTGAAGCGACTCACAACACCCCACAGCACTGTGAAAACTATATTAACATACACAAATAACAAAAGTTCATAATTCAAACATAGACACCTAAACATGTTAAATTGCATAAATTAGCATCACAAACGACACATTACATTGCACCACAAACATTCCTTCATACATGTATTTCTTTAATAACAATCAACATACCTCGCTACGCTCACCAAGGAATGCAAATCGATTATATGATAATCCTTTCATCATCATCATCAGATGTGTGTCGAATTCATTTCAAATTGATGCAATGTATAAAATCCACATTAAAACAATGTAACATAGGCTCACCCAATCAGCGTCTCCCATTCATGTTTTATCGCCGTCTTATTAAAGGGATACTCCACCCCAAAATGAAAATTTTGTCATTAATCACTTACCCCCATGTCGTTCCAAACCCGTAAAAGCTTAGTTCGTCTTCGGAACACAATTTAAGATATTTTGGATGAAAACCGGGAGGCTTGAGACTGTCCCATTCACTGCCAAGTAAATTACACTGTCAAGGTCCAGAAAAGTATGAAAAGCATCGTCAGAATAGTCCATCTGCCATTAGTGATTCAACCGTAACGTAATGAAGCGACAAGAATATGCGAAGAAAACAAAAATAACGACTTTATTTAACAATTCGTCTCCTCTGTGTCTCTACGCATTACCGTAGTGCCATTTTGGAGAACATACGCTGAACGCAAACTGCGTACGCTCTTCTGTGTCAGCCGAGCTGCACGGATGTGCTGTTTTCATTCAGATCAAAGCGTAAATACACGTAGAAAGCATATCCTTGTGTCGTGGCTGACATTATAATCATTATGAGCATTATCCAAGTGGCATTTGAACTTTGTCCCTCAATCACTTCCATCTCTGAAATATTCTCTGCTATGTTTAATTAAAGGCATATAAGTCTCTGAATGACTCACCTGAATGAATTCTGTACTCTCCTTCTGACCAGTGTGTTTAACCTGAACGTCTCCCTCTATCCCTGGGTCTTGGCCAATGTTTTCCTGTTCACGCTCTTTATGCTGACACACTTGCCATTTATGGCCAACACCACCACACTCAAAAAAGTGCAAATTTCCAGTAGTCGTGTAGACCATATATGATCCTCCTTCGTGTTTTATATGAAAAAAAAACGTTCAGCACACGATCTGGTGAATCTAAAAACATGTAAACCTGTCTCCTAAAAGACATGACATGTTTCAATGCCGGCAGGGTGCGAACTACGGGGGAGCTAGGGGGAGCTCGGCTCCCCTTAATAAGACATGGGCTCCTCTGAAAACGAGATT
>NW_015506552.1:21783-22115 GCF_001515645.1 Sinocyclocheilus grahami
TCTCAAAAAATATTGACAATGTGTTATTTTGACGTGCAATTTCAGTTTTGTGTAATGTGATCATCGTGGATTATTATGGGTAAAATTGCAAAAATAATATTCATTCAAGTATGACGGCGATTTAAACCTAATTCACTTCAATAAAGATAACGTTTCGGTTACGTATGTAACCCCCGTTCCCTGAAGGGGGGAATGGAGACGTCACGTCGGATGACCGATGAATTGGGATCTCGCTTAGAGAGACCACTCTACTTCGAGTGTAAACTAAACGAGCCAATGCACATTGGCATGCGATTATTGCATCCAGCTGCTGCTGATCACAGCGTGAGTAT
>NW_015506552.1:22455-22923 GCF_001515645.1 Sinocyclocheilus grahami
TCCAAACCAGCTGGACCATCTGGGGATGGAGTCGCCATTCTCCCGGGAGCGCAGCTCGAGACAGCTCGTCGGCTGCCCGGTTGAGCAGCCCAGGAAAGTGAACAGCACGAAGCAACCTCAGATGCTTCTGTCTGACTCCAGAGGAGGAGGTGGCGGGCGAGTTGCGACATGCGACGGGAGCGCAGACCACCTTGTCGGTTGTGGTACGCAACGGTCGCTGTGTTGTCCGTGCGGACTAGTATGTGCTTGCCTCGTAAGCGCCCTTTGAGACGGCTCAGGGCAAGGTGCACTGCCAGCAACTCGAGGCAGTTGATGTGCCAGTGCAGTTGGGGCCCCGTCCAAACCCCTGACACTGCAAGCCCGTTGTACATGGCCCCCCAGCTGGTGGTTGAGGCATCCGTGCAAACCACAGCATGCCTGGAGACCTGCTCCAGGGGCACTCCTGCCCGGAGGAATGCAAGGTCTGAC
>NW_015506552.1:23180-23936 GCF_001515645.1 Sinocyclocheilus grahami
AGTGCAGGGTCTGACCAGGGGGTGAGGGTTGGGCGGCAGGCCGGTGTAACTTGGACCCGGAAAGTGCCGCGTTGCCACGCCCACCTTAGGACTCGGCCATGGAGCCAGTGCTGCAGTAGTCTCATATGGAGCAGCCCCAGCGCCGTGACTGCCGCCGTAGCTGCCATATGCCCCAGGAGCCTCTGAAACTGTTTCAGTGGGACCGCCATCCTGCTCTTGAATGTATTCAAGCAGTTCAACACCGACTGAGCACGTTCCTGCGTGAGGCGTGATGTCTGTTCGACTGAGTCCAACTCCATACCGGGAAAAGAGATATTCTGCGTCTGGGAGAGTTTGCTCTTTTCCCAGTTGACCCGAAGGCCCAACAGGCTGAGGTGTGAGAGCACCAAATCCCTGTGTTCGCACCACTGATCCTGAGACTGCTTCGTCGAGGTAGATGAGAATGCGAACGCTCTGTTCTCTCAAGGGAACAAGGGGTACCTCCGCAACTTACGTGAAGACACGGGGCAACAGGGACAGCCCGGAGGGCAGGACCTCGTACAGATATGCTTGTCCTTCGGACGCGAACCACAGCAATGGTCTGTGGTGCGGAAGGGTCGACACATAAAGTACGCGTCCTTCAGGTCGACCGCTGCAAACCAATCTCGGGGACGGATGCACCCGAAGATGCGTTCTTGCGTCAACATCTTGAACGGTAACCGGTGAAGGGCCCGGTTCAAGACACGCAGGTCCAAGATTGGTCGTAACCCACCGCCT
>NW_015506552.1:26594-30562 GCF_001515645.1 Sinocyclocheilus grahami
CCTGACGGTTCGAAGGAGCCATCGAGACGGGCTGGGTAGCTCAAGCCAGGCTCCCAGACACCGTGCTAGTGGCATCAACGGAACTACAGGCATAACCGCAGTGGGGCAGCGCGGAAAAATGCAGGGACCCGGCCTGGGCGTCTCGTAGCCGGTCCGAGGCGGGGTCTGGGTGTGTGTAACACTGACCTGCGTTCAAGCAGAGGGTGCGTGGGTAGTCCATTGGTTCGTCCTCCCGATCCGCCCACTGCTGCTCACTGGCGAGAGGAGGGTGAGTGTGATACGCACTGGATCGTCCACAACCCCCCGTCCCCTCTGGGGACCCAGAAATAGAGGGATTGCTCTTTGGCGAGTATTTGGGTGCCACCGACCGAGAGGTCAGTGGTGGAACAAGATGAAAAGATTCTCCGCCCGGCCCTCCTCCGGGGGAGGGAGTGGTGTGCTTACCATCTCCTGAAGAGCAGGTCCCTCCACCTCTGGGTTGCCCGTCTCAGGGCCTCTTGCTCTTTGGCGGGGCCTGGACGGGTGGGGCGGCTGCCCTGCGACCGGCTCCACGGCACAGCTTTGCTGGAGGCCGCAGGAGCGCTGCTCTTGTTTTGGCGGTGGCAGGGGGCAGCAGCTGCACCTGATGGCCTCAGTCTGCTTTGGTCAGTGGAGAACTGACATATTGGAAACGTTTACGTTTTAAAAGTAAGTAAAAAACACTTACACCACAGGAAAACTTGCAGCTGACGTCTGGCGATCCACTCAGAAGGGACGTCCATTATGCGCGCACCGGAAACAAACCTCAGTTTATATAACCTCTGCCAGGTTGTTGCGCGGGCTTTACACGCGAATAAAATTTACATTTTGTGGGGTGTAAGCAAAGTTTATTATTAATAATTAAAAAATATATATTATTTCACCACACATGTGCTTACCCAGACAAATTGAGAATGCAGATTCATGTTTTTCATCCACAGAAAAATTTACAGTAGCACTACTGCTTTTGAGCAAACAGTAAAGTACCGCAAATTCCCATATACAGTAAATTACTGTAAATGGCATAAAATACCCATAATGCAGTGCATAGTAAAACACAGCAGTAGTACAGTAGTACAGTAGTAAAACATATATGTGGTAGTTTACTTGGCTTTTTTGCGGTAAGTAACTGTAAAATTACAACAAAGTCTAACAGTGTACTGTTTAATTTTACGGTATAAAACTGTATTTTTTAAGTCTAGTCACATGTGCGATGCTGAGACCGCTCATAACTCCTCAGAGCAAAACCACGACGATTCATGTTTCCCCCACCCCCATCTGAGCAAAATAACAATGGATTAAGTGTCTTCAGAAGTAAAGGTGTACAGAAATATTAAAGAGCAAAGGAGGAAGAGTTCAAGAAGATGATCCCCCCCCCCGAGCACCACCAGACTGAATGACATATTCCAGCGTTTTCCTCATCGCCTACTTAAGGTAAATGCAAATTTATCATTGTCATTGTTACCCTGTGGTAGTATTTACAAAATGCTATATCTTATGTGAGTGTTTATAGAATAGAATAGAGGGACTGATGGATGCACTGTGCTGATGTACATTTTGTTTATTTTTATTTTGACACTTGCTACGACTGGTCACACAATTTCATTCATAATTTGAATACCTTTGTCTGTGTTCTACAGATGTCGACCACTGCAGCAGATGTTGAGCCCTCCTTGCCACTCCATGGCTGATACTACTGTGTAACTGTCAGATAAGCAAGGCTTTCCCATGAATTTAGCTCATCAATGTGGTTTTATGCCAAGTTATAAAAAGTACTGATCTGCAGCAGTTTTGATACTTATTGTAAATGGAAAGACAATATCTGCTCAAAACTGTATTGAACATGCATGGATAGGGTGCTGATAATAATATTTGATACTGTTAGATGTTGATATTAAGTATTGTTGATATTAAGTATAATGTTTGTCTGTATCAGTGGGCTGATACACAGGGCTGGCTGCAATTTTCGACACTTACTACGTCTTCAACTTACAGTACCAAGAAGAAGCCTCAAGGACACTGGAGTTTGTTCAAAGGTAAATATTGTTTCGATATTGTGCCCCTCTTCCCAGCTCTGTTCAGAAATGGTCATTTACTGTAAGCTGTGCTGTATATTAGTAGATCTCTCTTGTTCCTATATCAACTTTATAATTACAGTTGTTTATTTTGATCGTGAATGGACGTTTAAGCTGTGCATACAACTGGGTTTAAACTGAATGTGTTATCTCACTGCATGTTCTTGAATAGTGTATAATTCTCTCTTTAACTTCCACTGCAAGTCTCATCTTTATTTCTTTCAAACAAAGAAGCATCAAAGCACAGCTTTATGGAATGGGACATATCAGACTGAACATGTCACTGCTTATCTCTACACATGGCTGGTGCAACAATGTTTGAGTGTCTAGTCTGTTTTCTCTGCATGATGCATGTCAAATTTAACAGGAAGAGGAGAACTGTCAATAACATGAACCATGTTCAATAACATGAACCTCTGAACATGAACACGAACATGACATGAACATGAGCGAAGAGACAGAAATCTCAGATTTGATTAAAAATATCTTCATTTGTGTTCCGAAAATGAACAAAAGTTTTATGTAGTCTTATGGGTTATGTGGGCATAATTGATGAAAGATTTTATTTTGGGGGGGGGGGGGGGGGGTGAACTAACCCTTTCAGGATAATAGTTTGTCAATATTCAATTCAAATCTTGTTTATTTGTATAGTGCAACAATACATATTGTGTAAAAGTAATATTTATATGGCAGAAATGTACAGTTCTAAGATGATACAAATCATGTAGTTAGTTAACATCATGTGTTTAGTTAATCTGAAACACGTTAAATCAATATTTACATGTTGTGATAATAATTATATAAGGAAAATTTGGCAGTTTTGTATGTTGATTCAGAGTTGGCATAATTTTAAGTCCTCACAGGGTTGGTGTCAGTCCTTCTCAGGTGTCGGGGTAATCTGAAATGAGATCATTCTCTGATAATTATAAAATACATAGGTCATTATCGTGAGTAAACATCTTAGAATAGTCTTAAATGCAATTAATCTTGACTTACCAAGCCTGATATCTCATTTCTATATTGCTTTTTAGGCGCCTCATTGGATTGAACCCTGAGAGAGGAACAAAGGCCAGCCAGGTGAAGGTGATATCCAAGAAGACAGGGAAACTGGTCCATAAAAAGGTGAATCCTCATGTGGCCACCCTCAAAAAAAATTTTGGGGACTTTGAGTGGTGCTTTGTTTAGTAATGCAAAGTCAGAGCGTTGTGTTCTGCAACTAAGGTAGATGTTCAGGTGAAGTCAGCACCGTGTTCTGCAAATCAGTGTTCATGTGAAATCACAGCACTTTGTTCTGCAACTACATCTTTCTGTAAACTTTCTGCATTCTGTTCTGTGACCACATCTTCATGTAAAGTCAGAGCATTGTGTTCTGTTCAATCGCAATGGTGCAGTGGAAATTATGCATTTTATATATTATCAGAATCAGAATGAGCTTTATTGCCAGGTATGTTTACACATACGAGAAATTTGTTTTCGTAACAGAAGCTTCCACAGTGTAACAGAATGACAGTGACAGAACAAAAAACACAGATAATAAAAAATAAAAATAAATAAAAAAATAGAACAATAAATAAGGAATAAAATATACAAATCGACAATTGTATGTACAGGTCTATAACACTAGACAGTTGTATGTACAGGTATATTATGTGCAAATTGAAATGTAGACTGAGTATGTGTGTTAGATAAATAAGTGTATGAGTGAATAAATAGTGTGTGTTCTACAGTTATTGTTAAGTGTTCATGAGATGGATTGCCTGAGGGAAGAAACTGTTCCTGTGTCTGGTCGTTCTGGTGCTCAGAGCTCTGTAGCGTCGACCAGATGGCAACAGTTCAAAGAGGGAGTGTGCTGGATGTGAGGGGTCCAGAGTGATT
>NW_015506552.1:30744-31334 GCF_001515645.1 Sinocyclocheilus grahami
ATGTCTGTCAGGAAGTTGTTGATCCACTGACAGACGGAGGTGGGCACGGAGAGCTGAGTTAGTTTGGGCAGGAGGAGGTTTCGGATGATAGTGTTAAAGGTAGGGATGGAACAATTACCGGTTTCACGATAAATCACGATAAAATGTTCTGATGGTTAGTATTATCATTTAAAATTTAATTATCATCAAAACCGTATTTGATTATTGCGATTTTGAAATCTTGCGGTAAATCCTGTCCAGCCAGCATCAGTCTGACGCAGAAGCAGCATGCAATGTTGTTGTTTCTTTTCACGAGATGAAATGGCGGAAGGCAGTGACAGCACTCAGGAGTTTTTTCAGCCATTTAAGAGGACCAAATCGGTGGTCTGGTTGTGGCTTTTACAAGAGTCCTGAAGGCAATTTAATCGAGGACGGTCACCCTGTCTGCCGATCTTGCAAGAAGAAAGTCGCTGCAAAAGGGGGAAACGCATCAAATTTGCTCCGTCATCTTCGTGACCATCACCCACTGTTACAGCGAATGCAAGGTAACTTTTACCTCAATACCAAAACTAACTGGGCAAATAATTGGACAAAAAATATTGATTAGAGAT
>NW_015506552.1:31550-32285 GCF_001515645.1 Sinocyclocheilus grahami
GCGCCTCCGCGGTGATACAAGAGACATGGGGTGAATTCCAAACAGAAGTGAGCATCCCTATGCCCTAATCCCTTCAAAGGGCAGAGCCCTTGAAGTGTGCTCTTTGAAGGGTGCAGGGTATTACTGTCTCGTATAAGCGTTTGATACTCCCTTGGCGAAGGGATTGACTGACCAAATGTTACATTGACAACGCTGCGCGTGCATGCAGCATTCAGCACTCCATCAGTTGTTGCAAATAAATGTATTATTATTATTTTATTCAAATATTGTCTAATTGTGTCTTATTTACTATTAAACGTTTTCAAACTAAACTTGCTTACACTACCGTCTTAAATCATATTTCTATCACTGACGAAAAATATGTTGTCTTACATTAAAATAGAAAAATGTAATTAGCCTATTCTATTTGTTTGTATGTGAACTCGAAATCAACCCCAACTTTGATAACCGAAGATCACATGATCACTAACGGAAATCACATTGTATACACATAAGTATAAATCACATATATATATATATATACATACATACATACATACATACATATATATATATAAGTGATTTATTATTGTTAGGGCTTCATGTTGATGTTAATTTAATGTTTATGCTAAAAAAAGTGCATATAGCTGCTAATTGTATTTGTTGTTTGTTGATTTTCAAATATAAAACTTATTGAAATGTTTTCAGTGTGTGTATCAGTTCTTTTTGAATATTTTCATCTAATTTGAACAAAAC
>NW_015506552.1:32809-48590 GCF_001515645.1 Sinocyclocheilus grahami
TGGGGGATGGTGTCTTGTAGTTGGTGATTTCTTTCAGACTTTTCCACACTGATGCTGAGTCACTGGAAGAGAATTGAATCCTTATTTTTTCAGAATAATTCCTCTTTGCCACTCTGGTCTCCTTTTCCAGTGTGTATTTAGCCTGTTTATACAAGACATTGTCCCCCTTCCTGTAAACATCTTCTTTGCCCTGACGGAGCTGTCTGGGTTTTGCAGTGAACCATGGTTTGTCAGTGTTGTAGGTTAAATGAGTCCTGGTAGGAATGCACATATCTTCACAGAAACTGATATAAGATGTTACAGTCTCTGTAAGCTCGTCCAGATCGGTGGCAGCAGCTTCAAAAACACTCCAATCAGTGAGGTCAAAACAAGCTTGTAAATCCTGCTCTGCTTCATTAGTCCATCTTGTTACAGTCCTTGTTGTATTATTCTTTGAAACGACAGGGGGCGACGAGGAGTAATTGTTCTCTAAAACCATCGAGAATCACCGGTGAGAAGAAGTCATTTGCCGGCACAAGACTTCTCGCGTGATGAATGAGTTGATGAATTAATAATTTCTTTATGTACAAACTGATTAAAACAATCTTAAATTATTGGCGTTATTTTGCATCAAACACAAGACAACTTTAAAGCAAATAGTGTATAAATAGTATCTAAATTAATTCTAATTCTATTTATATACAATAAAAATAAAACGTACTTCAAATAAAAAGCCTTGGACAAACTATGCAAACAAAACTGCATTGTTTTCCATCAAAGCGCCAAAAATCACAAGATGGAGTTTGAACTTCACATCAAACTGCTTTTGTTTCACACAAATGCCGGCACAGATGTGCCTGTTTGGCTAGAATTGCCCTGAACTCGTGCTTCTTCGGATGCTGAGCTGCGCGGAAAGTTACAAAAAATGCTGTGCACACTGCCACGCGAACATCTCGGTTACGTATGTAACCTTGGTTCCCTGAATAGGGAACGAGATGCTGCGATGACGTCATCGCTATGGGAACATCTCCGGTGTGACGAATGTCTGAAGCCCTTATACCATCACGCCAATTTATTGGCCAATAGCGCTTAGCACTGCCCCGAGCATATGGCACGTATGCTCATATATGCGTGCTGCGTGCTATTTCATCAGATTTTACACTATGACGAAAGAAGTGCTATCGAAGGTACAGAACGGCCAGTATTGCAGCATCTCGTTCCCTATTCAGTGAACCAAGGTTACATACGTAACCGAGATGTTCCCTCTCATAGGTTCACTTCGATGCTGCAATGACGTCATCGCTATGGGAACCCTATACCATAACGCCTGACATACCTAAGATAGCTGGAAGACCGAGAAAAGAGTCTGCTCAAGCGGAAGAGACCCGGGAGCCAAGAGTCATCCTCACATCCAGACAAGTAGAACTTGATGAAAGTGCTAGGATAGGACTAACCTGCCACAGCACAGACATCTCCCATCAAAGGCCCTTTAAAGAGAGCCTGAGAAGAAGCCATTGCTCTCATAGAATGAGCACGCACCTCTAGAGGCGAAGTCACACCATCCAGTGATCTGTTGAAGATCTGTGTGAAGATGGGGGCCAGATGGTCAGCACAGGATTTCAGACAGACTGGTGTAACACAATCTGGGCATGGTGCTTTTTTCCTTTTCTGCTTCCGTGAGACCTGGCTCACCTCATCTTCGCTGATCTGAATTGCAGGTGTGGGGGAGAGGGGGGTTGCTGGAGGTGCGAATGGTGTGAATGGTTGTGTGGAGAGGTGTTCAGGGCGGGTGTGGGGTGTTTTTTCAAACCTGTTCAGATCGTCTGTCAGTTGTTGATTCTCCACAGTGCTGGGGGATGGTGTCTTGTAGTTGGTGATTTCTTTCAGACTTTTCCACACTGATGCTGAGTCACTGGAAGAGAATTGAATCCTTATTTTTTCAGAATAATTCCTCTTTGCCACTCTGGTCTCCTTTTCCAGTGTGTATTTAGCCTGTTTATACAAGACATTGTCCCCCTTCCTGTAAACATCTTCTTTGCCCTGACGGAGCTGTCTGGGTTTTGCAGTGAACCATGGTTTGTCAGTGTTGTAGGTTAAATGAGTCCTGGTAGGAATGCACATATCTTCACAGAAACTGATATAAGATGTTACAGTCTCTGTAAGCTCGTCCAGATCGGTGGCAGCAGCTTCAAAAACACTCCAATCAGTGAGGTCAAAACAAGCTTGTAAATCCTGCTCTGCTTCATTAGTCCATCTTGTTACAGTCCTTGTTGTATTATTCTTTGAAACGACAGGGGGCGACGAGGAGTAATTGTTCTCTAAAACCATCGAGAATCACCGGTGAGAAGAAGTCATTTGCCGGCACAAGACTTCTCGCGTGATGAATGAGTTGATGAATTAATAATTTCTTTATGTACAAACTGATTAAAACAATCTTAAATTATTGGCGTTATTTTGCATCAAACACAAGACAACTTTAAAGCAAATAGTGTATAAATAGTATCTAAATTAATTCTAATTCTATTTATATACAATAAAAATAAAACGTACTTCAAATAAAAAGCCTTGGACAAACTATGCAAACAAAACTGCATTGTTTTCCATCAAAGCGCCAAAAATCACAAGATGGAGTTTGAACTTCACATCAAACTGCTTTTGTTTCACACAAATGCCGGCACAGATGTGCCTGTTTGGCTAGAATTGCCCTGAACTCGTGCTTCTTCGGATGCTGAGCTGCGCGGAAAGTTACAAAAAATGCTGTGCACACTGCCACGCGAACATCTCGGTTACGTATGTAACCTTGGTTCCCTGAATAGGGAACGAGATGCTGCGATGACGTCATCGCTATGGGAACATCTCCGGTGTGACGAATGTCTGAAGCCCTTATACCATCACGCCAATTTATTGGCCAATAGCGCTTAGCACTGCCCCGAGCATATGGCACGTATGCTCATATATGCGTGCTGCGTGCTATTTCATCAGATTTTACACTATGACGAAAGAAGTGCTATCGAAGGTACAGAACGGCCAGTATTGCAGCATCTCGTTCCCTATTCAGTGAACCAAGGTTACATACGTAACCGAGATGTTCCCTCTCATAGGTTCACTTCGATGCTGCAATGACGTCATCGCTATGGGAACCCTATACCATAACGCCTGACATACCTAAGATAGCTGGAAGACCGAGAAAAGAGTCTGCTCAAGCGGAAGAGACCCGGGAGCCAAGAGTCATCCTCACATCCAGACAAGTAGAACTTGATGAAAGTGCTAGGATAGGACTAACCTGCCACAGCACAGACATCTCCCATCAAAGGCCCTTTAAAGAGAGCCTGAGAAGAAGCCATTGCTCTCATAGAATGAGCACGCACCTCTAGAGGCGAAGTCACACCACGTGCCTCATAGGCTAGAGATATAGTCACTATCTGACCCCGCATAGCAGGGGAGAAAGCGCCTCCAACCACTTGCTGAAAGCGAAACGGTGTCGAAGCAGCCTTAGGATTAACCAGGCCTAGGAAGCAGTAAGACTTAACCAGCCTCGGAGCAAAGTCCATACAAGAGGAGCTGACAGAGCCTGCAGATCCTCAGTCCTCTAAGAGAGGATAGGATTATCAAAAAACTGCTTAAGGTTTCAAAGTTATCTGACAGACTTAAACGGCTCAAATTGATGGCCTGCCAGGCCTTCCAACCAAAAAATAAGTCCCAAAAAATAATCTGTGCCAGGTGGAAAGGCCTAAGCCGTCTTGTCCCTGCATGAAACTGGAAACCATAGGGTGACATCCCGCTGAAACACCTCTATGGGTAATCCTCAGCAGATATGGCAGCCATGTAAACCTTAAGAGTGCCCATTAGTTCCAAAAATCCTGATGGGGATGTCCAAATCATGCAGTCTGAGTCAGCAGGTCGTGTCTGAGAGGAACCTCCCAAGGGGGTCGGCTTACAGATTGACCAATTCTGAGAACCACGTACGAGTGGGCCAAAACGGCACCACCAACAACAGACGTTCACTCTGACCAACCTTACTCTGAACAGAATCATTTAGGAGCAAACGGGCCGACGGTCCTGTGCCATTCTTGGGCTAGAGCGTCCACACCCAGAGGTGACGGAGGAGACAAGGAAACCAGAGTGGGCAATGCGCATGCTGTAAGCAAACAAATCCACTTCCCCTCGGCCGAACCTCTGCCATATGAGACTCACCACCTGAGGGTGCAATCTCCATTCTCCAGCCTCCAAACTCCACTCCTGAATTCAGTCCACTCCTGAGTTCAGGTGACCCGGAACATGAACTACTCTGATCGACAGGTACCTGGTCTGTGCCCAAGAAGAACACATCTCACCAACCTGCACAGGGGGCGAGAGCATAATCCTCTCTGACAATCCATGTATAAGACCCCAGCCGTGTTGTCAGTCCTTGACCTAATGTGACAACCACTCAATGAGTGCCAGAAACGCTGCTCCAAACAGTTTGTGTGATTGAGCTAATATCAGCCAATCGTCAAGGTAACTCAAAACTCAGACACCCCGCCACAACAAGGCCAGAGACACATCCATTCACCTTGCATTCGAGGCCAGTTCAAAGGAAGAATACAGTATTAGCAAGCTTTATTCCAAAAGCAAACCTTAGGAACTTCCTGTGTCTCTTGACGATCTGGATGCAGAAGTACACATCCTTAGATCGATGGTCACAAACCAATCTCCGGTTCAGATGGAGACAGGATGAACTTCTGTGTCAGCATCTTGAAACTGCTTACTCCAAGCACAAGGTTAGGTGACGCAAATCCAATCAACCCATAGAAGCTGGATGGTGTAACCATACGACAGCCTGATCCTCCCTCATGAGGCCCAGAGACACCTGAGTTGTGGGAAAAAACCTCTGAAACAGGAATGGATACTAAAATCAGGCATGCCAGCACCAACCACAGAGTGGGGACTTGGATGTCAATATAGAGCCTGCACCAATGGCTTTAGGGCTATCCTCTCGATCTCCAAAGCTAAGGTGCGGAAAACGGTCAAAATCAGTCCGAAACACAACAAGCGGCAGAACAGCTGATAGAGAGGAAAATAACAGAGTATTAGTCATGCAAACCACTGCTTGGTAGCATGAAGCACCCACCATCTCTAGTGCACAATAATGTATGCTGCAGTCACACAATGCAGCCAGTCATGTGAAGCGAGTGTTGGTAGCAAAAGCACCACATCAATGTCATGAAGTAGGCTGACAATGTTGAGCATTAATAGCTTGCCATAAGAGATACTCTTACACGTGAACTCATTCATACAGTAGCTCAGATCAGTGCATCTCAGTTGGGATGAGAAGAATGATTAGTTATGCAAATAGTGTTGGTAGCCTGAAGTGCCAAAAACCATGTTGCACGACAAATGTGTGTTGCAAAACCAAAAGTCCACTATTTGTTCCAGCCAGGGATGGGCAGTATTTCAAATACATGTATTTCAAATACGTATTTGAAATACAAAATACTATTTTGTATTTTGTATTTAAATACCTTTGAAAAAAATCTAATGTATTTTGTATTTAAATACATTTCATCTTAGTATTTTTGTATTTTCAAAATACATAAAATACTTTTTGCCAATCAACCTCTTAATTAGACTGCAATTGACTGATTTCCTGTATCAACTAGTTCAGACATGCCCCTTTCATGCATGTGAGCTGCAGCTGTATGACTCCATCTAGAATTGGGTAATTAAATTTTCTGGATTCCTGTAAGGAAATAAGGAATAATACTGCCTTCGTGTGCTATCAAAATTTCCTACTTCCATTTCAGAAGTCCTGATTACAAGCTTGTCGCATTCAAGTGCTTTGCTGCTGGAAAGAATAAGAATCGTGGAGGATGCCAGGTTTCCTGGGAAAATCTTATTAAAGCTAAAATTGTAGATATTTAAGATATTTAATTTTGAATAAAATGTAGCATCCCATTTGTTGAATACTATATAAACATTCACAGATCTTTATAGTTAGCTTGTTGACGATTCTGGATTTGCAGTCAAATACATGCTGTTTTGCTGCATATAAAACATACAAAATGCTTGAAATGGTTATTGCACTACTATGTGCATGACTTTATCATTAAAACAAGGTGATCTTGATTTTTTGGGAAAAAAGCATACATGTCCCAGCAGCAAATGTTTCCCCTTCACCATATTTAAAGTTTATGGCCTGCACAACTCAGAAACTTATAGTAGAAAGTAGAGGCATTTATGTACAATTGCCACCTAGAAAATTAAAAAAATAATTTTCTAAAGAAAAAAAGAAAAAAAAAAAAATTTGGATAGCCTCTGAAGGCAGCATGAGATAAAGTGAGGATGTCATGGTCGGTCGTACTTGTAGATTAAGGTTAAAATGGAACACCATTCAGATATGCATTTAGTTAGCAATAGCATAAAGGGAAAAAAGAGCACTAGAAAGGGGAACATAACATTAGCACTAGTCAGTCTTGTTAGTTAGTTTTTTTTGGTCAGATTTTTGTTTGATCAACTAGCTAGTCAAATGTGTTCATTAAACTTAAATCATTACTGCTTGTTATGGCGATATGACAATATGTCAGTGATGATATAAAGTGTAAATCGATTGAACTTTTTCTATATAATTTATATATCGTCGTGGTATGCAAATATATCTGTGGCGCTTTTAGTGGGCAGGAGCAATTGACACATCAGAGAGATAATGAAACATGGATAAATTAGTAATAAGCAGCTTTCTCTGTGTGTGTGTGTGTGTGTGTGTGTACTCCAAGACAAAGATACCAATAATGCTAATAATAAAGATATAAAGTGCATACTCACACTAGGCACAGTTGCCTTGTACTAAAGACCAAGCTCGATTGTCCTTTCGCTAACAGACAAATATCTGTAATGTGGTGTTTGGGTTTTGTCATGTTCATGTCATGCCATCATATTCCCATAGTCTTTGTCGTGTATTGAAGTTGTAACCCGTTGTTGGTGAGTCTAGTCTGTTCGTGCCTCGTCAAGGCTGTTCATGTCTCGTCAAGTCAAGTCTGTGTCTCTAGTCAAGTCTGTTTGGATTGTGTTTCGATTTCACCTTGTTTTGAATAAACTGCACTTGGATTCTTCACTACGCTCGCCTTCAGTGGACTAATTCGTTACAATATCAGAGTATTATGACAGTGGCAATTGAAGTTAATGGTGGAATTTGCAGCTTTACTCACAAACTACAATACCTGTTCATCAATACTTGTTGCGAAGCTCCAGACTCTGGGACTAAACAGATCTCTGTGCAGCTGGATCCTGGACTTCCTGACAGGCAGAAGTCAGGTGGTCAGAATGGGCAACAATACTTCATCCCCGTTGACCCTCAACACTGGTGCACCTCAGGGCTGCGTCCTCAGCCCACTCCTTTACTCCCTGTACACACATGACTGTGCAGCCACACACAGGTCCAACGTCATCGTCAAATTCACTGACGACACAGCGGTGATAGACCTGATCCCCCACAACGATGAGACGGCCTACAGAGGGGAGGTGAGCACCCTGACTAAATGGTGTCAGGAGAATCATCTCTCACTCAACATCGACAAGACCAAGGAGCAGGTGGTGGATTTCAGGAGACAGAGCAGAGAACACACACCCATCACCATCGACAAGACACATGTGGAGCGGGTAAACAGCTTTAAGTTTCTCGGCATTCACATCAATGAGGATCTCACATGGTCTACACACACTGATGCAGTGCTGAAGAAGGCACATCAACGCCTCTTCTTCCTGAGAAGGCTGAGGAAGTTTGGCATGAGCCCCAGAATCCTCAGAACATTCTACACCTGCACTGTGGAGAGCATCCTGACTGGCTGCATCACTGCCTGGTTTGGAAACAGCACTGCTGGCAACCGCAAAGCTCTGCAAAGGGTTGTGTGAACTGCCCGCTACATTGTTGGAGGTGAGCTTCCCTCCCTCCAGGACATCTACACCAGGCGGTGTATAAGGAAAGCCCGAAGTGGCTATCATCAGTGACTCCAGCCACCCATCCCACAGACTGCTCTCTCTGCTGCCCTCAGGAAGACATCTCCGCAGCATCCGATCCCACACTAGCTGACTGAGGGATAGCTTTTTCCCTCAGGCTATCAGACTAATGAACAGTCAGAACTAATACACCCTACAGCATACTCCCACAATACGGTATGCCACACACTGCACTTTAACTCCAACAGTTCAATACTGGACTATACATACACACTGCATTTAATACAATAATATATCTGCTACACTGGATACCATCCAATGCACATCCATGACATTGTGCGTATCCAGTTCATGTATAATCTGTTGCACCTTTCATGTCTATATACTGTATGTCTACGTAATGTAGAATGTGTACATACTGTGTAGTGCTAACTGTAAGTATGTCTAATATTACTGACTATATGTATGTGTATGTTGCACATTGTCATCTTTTGAGGTCTGTATGTTTATATGTCAATCGTTTCTGCACTGTCTGGAGCACGCTCCCAAGAATTTCACTCACCAAGGCACATGTGCTGTGGTGATGTGACAATAAAAGTGACTTGACTCAATAAGATGAGAACCAGACCCATTATAAATCTAAATGTACTCAAAATTAAATGAATTGAAAAGTGTGATATCCAAGTAGTAATAAAGATTTTTGCTGTCATAACGCATATCACATACAAATAGCACATACAAAATTAACTGTTCCATGCTCCAGTGTGGTTAGCGATCACACTACATGTGTACCGCACCAGAGCCACCTTTTCAAGCGGCCCAGGGCATGGTTAAACAAACCGCACTGGACACGGTACAGAGCAGTCACACTTGTGAAATGAACTGGACTTTGGAGGTCAATCGCTCTCAAGCATGGATCTAGTGTGAGTACATCCTAAATCTAAGTGAATATCAGATAGCACACCACAACTATAACCATAACAGCACAAAAAAAAATGATGAATGATAAAAACATTGACAGCCATTTGGAATAATTTCTGCTTTAAAGAGCTTGAGCATTTAAAGTGACAGATGACACAACTGCATTGTATACTTAGAATATATTAATATAGTTATCTTTATAATTATCATTCTCGGTGTAAACAGGCCTTAAATGTTTTACTTCACTGGATGGCCATATTCACATGTATTTTGTGTATTTTCAAAATACAAAATACTGTATATGTATTTAAATTCATTTTCCCACACAGTATTTTGTATTTGTATTTAAATAAAAATTTCCACACAGTATTTTTATTTTAAATACATTTTGATGTATTTGTGCCCATCTCTGGTTCCAACTCAAAATGGCAGTGAAGCTGAAAGAAAAATAATTATTAGCCAGGCAGACTAGTGTTTGGTAGCATGAAGCGGCAAAAACCATAGCGCATGGCAAATGTCAGCTGTGGAGTCTGTGCTTAAAAAGAGTCACATGAACAAGAGTTGGAAGCGTAAGCGCCAAATCAATGTACGTGCCTTAATTAATGCAGTGCAGGAGTAGAGACAGGAAAACCCTGCTCACTCTGCAGCCCGAGTCACTATGGCATTAGATGTAAAACATAATGCATGACAAACATCCGCTGCAGGACTTCTAGAGTCTGCGCCTAAAAGCAGTACACGAAATAAGAGCTGGAAGCATAAGCACCAATTCACATGCACGTGCCTGCATTAGTGCAGCGCAGAAGTAGAGAGGGAGAGATAGGAAAACCCGTCTGCTCAACTCTACAACCTGAGCCATTATAGCATTAATGTTAAAACAGCTTGCCACTTAATGTTTCAGCTCAATGCAGCAGCAGAGCTGAAAGAAATATTATTGTGACGAGAGGGGTGGGGCCGAGAGCCATGGGAACGGAGCGAGGCTGGTGGAGTTAATGATGATGTGACAACAGTGTTGGACAAGAGAGGACCAGGCCTGGAGTTTATTTTGTGTTTTGTTTGTGCGCGACAGTCGTCCGCGAGGGGCTGTCGCGCTATTTTGTGTTTATTTTATTATTAAAGTTTTGTTTTAATGTTCGCCGGTTCCCGCCTCCTTCTTCCCGACCTACAAACTTTGTTACATTGGTTCTGAAACCCGGAAGGAAGGAGGGACACGCTGACAGAGATCCCTCGCCGCTGTGGTGAATCCGCGGTGCCATCGAGCATGGCGGAGCAGTCTGCCACCATGGAGGCACGAGGTGGGGGGCTGGAGTGATTTGCCGGGGGGGGCGGACGAACTCGCTGCCGGCCGCCTGGGCTGTGGAGGGACGGCTGCCGTCCGTGAGGGAGAGGAGGAGTCACCGCCGTTCGCCTGAGGCCATGATGGGGAGGAGCAGGGAACAGGGGACTCCTGCCGGCTGCCCGAACCCGGAGAAGCCGTCGCCGTCCAGTGTCGGGCCGTCCACAGAGGGGTATTGCAGCAGCAGAGCTGAAAGAAATATTATTGTGACGAGAGGGGTGGGGCCGAGAGCCATGGGAACGGAGCGAGGCTGGTGGAGTTAATGATGATGTGACAACAGTGTTGGACAAGAGAGGACCAGGCCTGGAGTTTATTTTGTGTTTTGTTTGTGCGCGACAGTCGTCCGCGAGGGGCTGTCGCGCTATTTTGTGTTTATTTTATTATTAAAGTTTTGTTTTAATGTTCGCCGGTTCCCGCCTCCTTCTTCCCGACCTACAAACTTTGTTACATTGGTTCTGAAACCCGGAAGGAAGGAGGGACACGCTGACAGAGATCCCTCGCCGCTGTGGTGAATCCGCGGTGCCATCGAGCATGGCGGAGCAGTCTGCCACCATGGAGGCACGAGGTGGTGGGCTGGAGTGATTTGCCGGGGGGGGCGGACGAACTCGCTGCCGGCCGCCTGGGCTGTGGAGGGACGGCTGCCGTCCGTGAGGGAGAGGAGGAGTCACCGCCGTTCGCCTGAGGCCATGATGGGGAGGAGCAGGGAACAGGGGACTCCTGCCGGCTGCCCAAACCCGGAGAAGCCGTCGCCGTCCACCGAGCGGCGGAGGAGTGTCGGGCCGTCCACCGAGGGCTATCCAGTGCACCTCCAAGAACCTCCCGAGGTGGCGACTGATGCTGCAGAACCTCCTGAGGTAGTGGTACTTGCTGCTGTGTTCCCCGAAGCGATGGCGCCCACTGCAATTTCTCCAGAGGTGGCGGCATATGTTGCAGAACCTCCCAAGGCAGCGGTGCTCGCTTCAGCTCCTTGCGTGTCGTGTCGTGGTCGAAGAGACCATTACTGAACCCTCCCTGTTTCCCGATGTTACTGCTGTAGAACCTCCAGAGGTGGCGGCAATCGCTCCAGAACCTCCAGAGGTGTCAGTGGTTTCCACTTATCAGCTCTCTGCCTGTCCTGTCACGGCTATGGAGGCCGTCTGTTAACTCTCTGCCTGTCCTGTCACGGCTATGGAGGCCGTCTGTAAACTCTCTGCCTGTCCTGTCACAACCCTGTCACTGCCATAGAGTTGTGACAGGGTTGTGACAGGGTTGTGTCACAACCCTATCACTGCCATAGAGACCATTCAGGAACCATCCCTGTTTTGACATTGTTCGCCGAAGATCAACCACGCCCGTTTACTGGACTACTCTTGTGTCTTGCCCACTATATACCATATGTTTGCCATTGTCTGACCCTCGCCTGTTTTGACCACGTCTTTAAAATAAAGCTGGTAACACTTTATTTCGATAGTCCACTTTAGACATTCTATTAACAGCAAGTAACTTTGCAACTTCATGTCAACTAGCAGTTAGTAGAGTATTAGTAGACTGTCTGCTTAAATATCTTCTAACACTTTCTTTGTCAATTTATTCTACTAACCCTAAACCTACCCTAACAGTCTACTCTGAGAGTTAGTAGACATGTAGTTGAAAATTAATGAGAATTAGTTGACATGTAGCTACAAAGTTACTTATAGTTAGTAGAATGTCTAAAGTGGACTATCGAAATAAAGTGTAACCATAAAGCTTTGCAAATGGATCCGCACGTCTCTCGTCTCGTTCGCCCCATAACAAATAAAGTTTATGAGATTACAGTAGGAATACTAAAACAGAAGCTTCGTTACCACACTGACACGTCACACCAGGCACAAATACAAAGCTTGTCGATTGTGCTGTCCCATACCCACGATCCATTTAGTGCAATGTTATAATTATATCGGTCATCATGCCTATATGTATGTAGTTTTTTTTTTTTTTTACGTGGTGTAGCATTGTTAATTAAAGTACTACTATTAAAAAAATGACGTATGAATGTCAGTTGTCTGAATGAAAATTAAAATATCTCGCAAGCTCCCAAAAAGGATAAAAGTCCTTCCTCAACCACAACCTTTTTTACTGCTTGTAAACGCCATCCTCAGTTGTCAACAGCTCACATTTGGTTAGAAAAATATATGTAATTGCATTTGTATTTGTGCATTTGTGTATTTTTTTTAACAATGTGCATGTGTGTGTTATTTTGTAAGGAAGACACAAAAAAGGTGCAATGAAAAATTATGTAGGTCTAATTTATTGGTGTATTAAACATTCTATTTAGAAGGTGAAAAGAGAAGTTTGATGCAAGTAAAAATTAACAACATATTGTCATTGTATTGTGCAAAATACAATACATTTTGGAAACGCTATCGCTGCACACACACGCCTCCTTGCTAATGACATATATGCTTATTAAAAACACAAATAAACCTAACAATGACATCCCAATGAACAAAACATCTGAATGACACAGTTGGTGTAAGCATTTTTATTGTCCACCAGATGGCAGATTTACGGTGGCCGAGAAGTGCAAAGCAGATCACAATTCTGAAAACAAAATAAAAAAAGTTACAAACGCAAATGCAAGTCTAAAAAACAAAATAACAATTCAGAAAGCACAACAACAATTCAGAAAACATTATAACAAGTCAGAAAACACAATGACAAATTCGAAAACAAATCTACAAGTCAGAAAACACAACGACAAATCAGACAAACCGGAAAAGGTAGGTATAGTTTGAGACAGCGCCATTGGTTTGGGATTACACACCTCTGACTGGACGAGACATCTGTCAATCAACGTATGCAGGAAGAACCAGCCGAAGAACAGCAGAGTCGTGGTAGAAAGTTCGGAGATGGTATTAAAATAGCTCAGTTTAAATGTATTGTATGAATTGCCCTTACTCTGGAATAAAATAAATGTGTCCATAAATCATCAACTCCAGTGGTGCAGCTGCATAAGTGTCTGCCCTTGGCTTTTTGACGCGATTGACCCGGGTTCGATCCCGCCTTTTGCCGAACTTTTTTTTTCTCCCTTTTCAAATCTCGTATTAGCAATGGATTCTATTACACTAAGTGAAAATAGCAGTATTTTTAGCAATATGCTATTTATACTAAGTGCAAATACCTATTTACACTATGTTAAAATAGCAGGATTTCTACTATCAAGTATACTACTTGTTGCAAATAGTGGCAATTATCTGCACTTCAGTATTGTAGTACATTATAAAACAGTATGCAATAATAACGTATTGAGTGTGAAATATAACTTTAATTATTAAATGGATGCCACCTTATTGGTACAATAAAGCCCTCCCTACACCTACCCTAACCCTATCCGATACTTTATTTGCAACTTTTTGATTATTTCTTAAATTTTTATTGAAAATAAATGCCTTTACGATGTGATACGAGATTTGAAAAGAGAGGAAAAAAAGTTTGGCAAAAGGTGGGATCGAACCCGGGTCGATCGCGTCAAAAAGCCAATGACACACACTTATCCATCTGCACCACTAGAGCAGATGATTAATAGCCACTTTTAACTAAATGTAAATAGATACCCCGTATTTTTTATTCCAGAGTAAAGACAATTCATATAATACATTTCAACTGAGCTACTTTAATACCATCTCCGAACTTTCTACCATGACTCTACTGTTCTTACTTCTCGGCCACCGTACAGAGTAGATCACTGTATCAAAAACTTTGAAGCAACAAGCGCATCCCCAGTTTTAAAATAACCGCCTGTTAAAGCACAGCGCACTGTAACGAATCAGCTCATGGGAAATATGAATAATTAATCATATACCTGCAACCACGTCAACACAGACAAAAAAGGGGGAAGCCAGACGTGACGCATCCCAGGCAACAGCCAATCAGTCCTTAAATTGAAGATACTACTCACTGATAGGCAAACACTGCTGTCAATCACCTAGTCCTGTTACATTCGGCATCGTGAAGCACTTTTTTTAAAGGGGTCATATGACATTGCTAAAAAAGAACATTATTCTGTGTAATGAAATGTGTTTATGCGGTTTAAGGTAAAAAAAATCCCACATTATTTCCCACATACTGTACATTATTGTTTCTCCTCTATGCCCCGCCTTTCTGAAAGGCGTCGATTTTTACAAAGCTCATCGGTCTGAAAAGCGAGGTGTGCTGTGATTGGCCAGCTATCCAGTGTGTTATGATTGGCCGAATACCTCAAGCGTGTGATGGAAATGTTACGCCCTTTACCATACTGTGATGCCATGTCCCGGAACGTCTCGTCACGTCGGAGGACCGACGAATTGGGATCTCGCTTAGAGGGACCAATCTACTTCGAGTGTAAACTAAACGAGCCAATGCACATTCACTCGAGCCCTACCCCTACAGCGGCCCGGGAAAGCATAGCCATTATTTCTGGATCCGATTCAGCCATTGCTACGGTCCCGGCGGAGACCAGCGCAGCCGAACCTTCCTCTCCAGAAAGCTCTGGCTCACCCTCCGATGCTGCTATCGACATCCGATCGTCGGGGGGAGCCTCGGAAGAAACAGGTGGTACCCCCCGCGAGGGTCCATTTAGCGTGCTGAGGCGCACAGGGGAGATGATCATCTGCAACACAAACAGGGGGTAGTGCAGCCTGATGTGTGCAACCCACTCGACACGGGAAACCACCACCGCTGAAGCGCCGTCCACCAACACAAAGAGCTCTCCAAGAGCGCGCTGAACTCGTTCAGTCTCTCAGTAGAGTAGTCAGGAGCAGAACGATGTGATCGCTCGGCTCCGAAGCGAAAAGCTGAATATGCGCTGCATCTGCTGCCTACTTATACTCACGCTGTGATCAGCAGCAGCTGGATGCAATAATCGCATGCCAATGTGCATTGGCTCGTTTAGTTTACACTCAAAGTAGATTGGTCCCTCTAAGCGAGATCCCAATTCGTCGGTCCTCCGACGTGACGTCGAGAGTGACCGACTGAAAGGGAACGACTAGACAAAACATTAAAACCCCTAAAAAAAATTTTTCCAAAAATATATGATTTTTAATTTTTACATTTGAAATCTATTCCTGACATTAATAAAATCAAAGCAGTGAGGCAGTGAGTTTTATGTAATTTTATTATAACTTCCTCTGCTGTTTAAAAATAAAAATTATAAAATAAACTACAAAAAAAATTTAAAAGTTTTGATAAATGTTACATCTCAAGTTCAAATGTACAAAATTGTAATTCTCCAGTCTCCACATTTGCTAAAATGATTTCAAGTTAGTTTATTTGTTAAACAAGTAATCTATATTGTAGTGTGACAATAAGCAGTGACAACAAACTTTGTAAAATCCACACTTTTCTGCATTTGTATATTTGACACAAACTATATAAGACAAAATAAATAATATGCTGCATAATAATTACACAAATCAAGCAGTTACATGCTGTAGTCTAATAATATCTGCAAAGTTTGCCATGATTGTTATAATAAGCAACATTGTGCAATTTAATAGATCAATCTTATTTCTCACTAAATGAACTTGATTATATATATAATGTAGCGAATCACCTCATGGGGAAATATGAATAACCAACCCTAACTAGTTATAATTAACTATTCATATTTTAGATCCGCTG